>NW_025804741.1:0-6001 GCF_014805685.1 Silurus meridionalis | reverse complement strand
TAAGCCATGCTGTCAAATGCTAACTGCACCCTGGACCCAGCGCTCAGACGGCAGAGCAAAGCGATACTAAGGCAAGAACTGCGGCTGTTTTTCAATCGCAGATCTGTTCATTTCGGCTCGGTCTTCTGAGTGTGGATTACGGATTAGGACGAGAGAACAATGTGGAAATGTGGGAATGTGGTGCGCGTGGCGAGCCCGCGCTGGAACACACTTTTGAGAAGAGCAGAGCAGCACCAGCTTTACATGGAGTTAACACCACTGCTTTTTATTTTGGTGCGATGGTCCTGAGACAAGTCAAGTGTGAATGCAGTATGGAAACTATAAGACATGTGCAGTTGTTCATGGGAAATCTCTCCAAAGGGGTATTGATTTTCTTACACTTTCTCTCTCTCTTTTTTCTCTCTCTCATTCTGTCTTTTGTTGCCAACTGCGCGTTTATCCTTTGTTATATCATGCCTGTAACTTTTTACCCAAAATTTTTAAAAAGTATACATTTAATAAAAGCAACAGTAAAAGGTGATTAATTTAAAACAAAAGATAATTTCTTACCGTGACAGAGAGGTCAGGTTATCGTGCTCCAGTGGTAGTGAGTGAAGACCGTTTCTTCAGAATGAGAAGGCGGGAGGCATAGGAGCCAATGAGAGACTCTGTGAGCTGCACAAGCAATTTTGATTTTTATATATATTTTTTTAACTAAAGGTCATACTATGTTATTGTTAATATATACATTTTTTGTTAATCTATTGATCTTATAAAACACACAAAAAACATATTAATTGAATAAATGAATGATGGATTTCTTTTGACAAAAATAGCTAGATATAGCCCGACCCCTGCCATTAGGGAGGCACAAGCCAGTGCACTCTTAGTGCCGACCCCAAGCCCGGATAATTGGGGAGGGTTGCGTTAGGAAGGGCATCCAGCGTAAAACATGTGACAAATCGAACATGCGGCTCACAAATAAGAATTTCATACCGGATCGGTCGAGGCCCGGGTTAACAACGACCGCCACAGGTATCGTTAGCCGACAGGGTACCGGTGGAAATTGGGCTACTGTTAAGGAGGAGAAGGAGAGGAGGAAGACCGCTACAGAGACAACAGGAAAAGGAGAAGTGTAGGAGAGTGAGGTTCGGGTTGGTACTTTAAATGTTGGTACCATGACTGGTAAAGGGAGAGAGATAGCTGATATGATGGAGAGGAGAAAGGTAGATATGTTGTGTGTTCAGGAGACCAAGTGGAAAAGGAATAAGGCCAGGAATATTGGAGGTGGGTTTAAAATGTTCTATAATTGTGTGGATGGAAAGAGAAATGGTGTAGGGGTGATTCTGAAGGAAGAGTACAGTAAAAGTATAGTGGAGGTGAAGAGAGTTTCTGATAGGGTGATGAACGTGAAGCTGGAAGTTGAAGGGATGATGATAAATGTCATCAGGGCCTATGCTCCACAAGTCGGCTGTGAGATGGAAGAGAAGGAAAGATTCTGGAGTGAATTAGATGAAGTGGTAGATGGTGTACCTAGGAATGAAAGATTCTTGATTGGGGCAGACTTTAATGGACATGTAGGTGAAGGGAACAGAGGGGATGAGGAGGTTATGGGTAGGTATGGCCTTAAGAAGAGGAATGTGGAAGGGCAGATGGTGGTGGATTTTGCTAAAAGGATGGAAATGGCAGTGGTGAATACATATTTTAAGAAGAAGGTCGATCATAGGGTGACCTATAAGAGTCGAGGAAGGTGTACACAGGTGGACTATGTTCTATGCAGGAGATGCAACCTGAAGGAGATTGGAGACTGTAAGGTGTTGGTGCAGGACAGTGTAGAGTGGAGTGGAGTGGAGTGGAGTGGAGTGGAGTGGAGTGGAGTGGAGAAGAGTGACAGGAGTGATTTGCGATAGTAGGGTATCTGCAAGAATGAAAGGGAAAGTTTATAGGACTGTGGTGAGACCTGCGTTCTTGTATGGATTAAATACAGTGGCATTGAGTAAAAGACAGGAGGCAGAGCTGGAGCAGAACTGAAGTTGTTAAAGTTTTCGTTGGGAGTGACGAGGATGGACAAGATTAGAAATGAGTTTATTAGAGGACAGCCCATGTAGGATGTTTTGGTGACAAAGTGAGAGAGAGGCGAGATTGAGATGGCTTGGAAATGTGCAGAGGAGGGACATGGTGAGGGAAGACATGCAGGTAGTTGGTGTGAAAGAGGCAGATGTAGAGGACAGGGGGTATGGAGACGGATGATCCGCTGTGGCGACCCCTAATGGGAGAAGATGAAAGAAGAAGAAGAAGAAAAAGAAGTAGAAGCTAAATATAGCCCAAATGTGGCTTATACAGGGCCCTCAAATAAATTAAATGGGACACCTAACTGGGGCCCACAAACCTGACTAAGCTGGGGCACACATTCAGGCCATCAAATTGCCCACTCTGACCCCCATGCCCACATGATGCCCGTATAACCCAGATAAAACCCATATGGGGCCCACATGGACATGTTGGCTGGGGTAATGCAGCTCAGCCCTGCAACTGATTAAGCTACCATAGACACACACCAACACTGCTTTTTATACCCTGCCATTACTTTAGTCCTCAGTGAATGACTATGGGTTGATTTATGACAGTGATAGAAATTATAATTTGTGTGTGTGTGTGTGTGTGTGTGTGTGTGTGTGTGTGTGTGTGTGTGTGTGTGTGTGCGTTCCAGGTAATTAGTGTTTAGTAAAAACATTGAGAAGCTGGAGGTTGAGCTGAGCCAGTAGAAACTCAAACACGAGCCAACAAGAATCTCTTTAACAGGTAACAGATGTTGAGGCGAGAAATGACTTTTACCCAGTCGTGTTGTGTGAATGAACCTGCTGCTGTTTTTTTTATTTTTATTTTTTCTTCTGCGAGTGGATTTTATTATGTAATTATTTTAGTCATATTTAGAAATGGAAATGTAAAAAAAAAGAAAACATTTATATAATCTGAATGTCTTTAAATAATTCACACATGAAAGGGTTGAATTAGTTTCTGTTAATTTAACTTTGATAATAAAACACATACACACTCTTTTGTTCTTGAATAGAATTGTATCTAAATTCAAAATTACTAATATCAGCATTAACACTCTCATTCAACATTGAAATACACAAGAAGAATAGAGTGAACACTTTTACTGATTCTTTTTATTATTATTATTATTATTATTATTATTATTATTATTATTATTATTATTATTATTAATAATAATAATATAAAAAATACTAATAAATAAATAAATAAATAATAATAATAATAATAATAATAATAATAATAATAATAATAATAATAAAATTTCTTCTTCTTGGTTTTAGCGGTGGCTGGCACTAGCCTAAAAAGGTGCTTTACCGCCACCTCCTGCTCCGGGGTGTGTAACAGATTTTTATATTCTTTTTGTCAGTCCAGTCTCTTTAATAAAATCAAAGCATTTTAATTGACCATTTGTTTAATTCTTTAAAATTTACTTTTTGGATTTTATTTTTGTTTATTTCTTCTTAAATTTCTCCGCTTTGTTCGTACTTCCTACAATCAAGAAATACATAAGATATTGTTTCTTCAACATGACAGTGTTTAAATATCCTATTTGGATGTTTACCTATTATTTTAAATGTACCATTCAAATTTAAGCGCCCTAACAATATTCTGTTATAGATAGTCTCTTCTTTCCTTGATTTACTTATACACTTTATATTTTGATTTACTTTTTTATTAGACTGTAAAGAAATCTTCCTTTTCCTAATTATACCACATAACATGCCATTCCTCAATCACTTTACTCAAGATTACAACCTTAATCTCTAATTTACTTAATGAAATGTGTATCTCTATTGTATATCTCTGTAAAGCTCTGTTTTGCTCATTTATCCACGTCTTCATTTCCCTTTATTCCTATGTGTGCTGGGACCCATATAAGACTAATTGCTGTATCATTTTAAACAATTCTCGAATGTATTTGTAGGATACTAAAGAGAATATCTTGGTATTTATCTTAGAACATTGAGAGTAAATGTAAATTTTGATGAGAGATAAATGTCATAATAAAGTTATCATTTCATTTTAGCTCAGTGCAGCTTGTAATGACTTTGGGTAAGACTATTATAAAAGCAGAATGCAACCTAAAAGCTTTGCATTGTATTTTTGTGCTCATTATATTCTTTAAAGGCAGATGTAGAGGACAGAGTAGTATGGAGAGCAAAAAGATGATGATGATGAAGATTTTCATTATTTCCAGAGGTGGCAAATGTTCACACATCCTTCACTTTAGTAGAAGTACAGATACTTATGTTTAAAAATACTCTGGTAGAAGTTGAAGTACTGACTGTACTTTTTTACTCAAGTTAAAGTAAAGCAGTTTGGGCTCTGACATGTACTAAAGTAAAAAGTAGACTTTACTACTACCTGTTTTAGTTTCACGCTGGTAACTGAACGTCACCTCATAGTAATATTAGGGCTGTCAATCTTTCAAAAATTATTTAATCACGATTAAAGGCATGCTTGTTATGAGTTAACACAACATTAAACACAACTTATTCATGCATTTTTATCTGATCTAAATGTACCTCAAATTAATCATTTTCAAGTTTTAATACTCTAATTACCATGGGCATGGACAAACATGGATGCTTTATACAAAGCTTTATGCTTTTTATTATTAGTGAAACCATTCCCTATATAGAGCACGAAGACAAAATATTAACATTTCACCAAATAAATTAAAACTAAAGTAACGAGACTGTTTTGAAAATGTAAGAAGTAGAAAGTACAGATATTTGTGTAAAATGTAATAAGTAAAAAGTTGTCTAAAAAAAAAAAGTAAAGTACTGAGACCAAAAAATGTACTTAAGTACAGTAACGAGGTATTTGTACTTCTTCACTTCCTCCTCTGATTATTTCTGTACAATAAATAGGACCTTTCTGTAAGAGCGGCTGAAAACAGACTTTGGAATTGGACGCACATTTATGACGTCACGTGTCTCTGTAACGTGATGGATGTATCTTAGTGACAAAAAATAAACAAACAAACAAACAAAGTATCTTAGCGACAGAGGACGCGGCGCGGCAGACCATTGCTGGACATCGTGCGATTCAGGTGCTTAACAGCGATCAAGAGCGAAAATGAAGTTGATGGAACCATTCGGTGCTGCAATAGCGGATCTTACACTACGACCTCTGCTGTTTACGGGAGTAACTGCAGCCTCGGCAGGTATTTTCTGCTATTTGTTTAAACGGGGCGATGGAAAGAAACCAACAGCGGACCCACAGGACAAAACTCCACCGAAGCAGGTACAACTATCTCTCAGTCCTGGTGTAGCAACCCATGTAGAGCTGATTTTACTTCTCTCAAACTAATCATCTGAGTAGAAATGAGTTATTCAGTCCTGCAGATGCTAAGGGCTTTAGTCAGATCTTCTTGAACCAACAAATAACGGACAGTGAGAGTGTGGAAGTTTAAATAGGAGCTGGTGATGATGATAAACGAGCACCACATGTGCGTGATTGGAAAACACCTGCCGCGCCGAAGGGGCGTGTTCTGACTGTTAACAAACATGTACTGTATGTATTTTATAGCATGCCTTCATCAAACAAATTGCGGCAACGCTGTTGTAAAAAACTCCAAAAACACGTGCATGTACATTCTCATTTATTTATTGTGTGTGTGTGTGTGTGTGTGTGTGTGTGTGTGTGTGTCCACCAATATGAAGGATTTCAGGTTAATGAATGTGTAATAAAATGTACCAGTGTTTTGTTAGTCCACATTAGACATGTTCATCCGGAACATCACTGAATTTATTCAGGAGAAAAGTGGAAAAAGGAAATAGTTGTGGTGTAGAAATCAAAACCCAGATGCTGCTTTTGTGGAAAGCAAAATGATAACATAATAATAATAATAATAATAATAATAATAATAACAAATAATAATAATAATAACAATGCCTTTTGTATATATATTTCATTCCAGTGTGTGACCAGGCCACAGAACTGTCTCTGCTCCAAC
>NW_025804740.1:0-6003 GCF_014805685.1 Silurus meridionalis | reverse complement strand
CCGGAAGATTGACACAGTCATGGGAGACGGTACAGACAAACCTCCCCTTTTCCCAGAGCGCTTTGCTGAGGGTCAGGTGCTGCTGCGTAACCGCCTTCTTCTGTTCTTCAGGGCTGGTTAGAACTTCATTCACCACTTTTATTATTTTTAACAAAAGTTTATTATATAGCACATGTTTTGTAATTGTTTATTTATATTCTACTTAATAATAATAATAATAATAATAATAATGATGATAATGGGTTCAGCAGGTCACAGAATAATTCACGAGTCACTGTTTTATGAATGATAAAACATTTTATTTTTAATTACTGAAAATGCTACAAAATATTAAATGATAAATTATAATAGATGCAAACACACAAAATACAAATATTACAAAACTATGTATATATTATTAAAGGTTATTTAACAATAGATATAATCAAGTACAATGATAAAAAAAAGTCCCTAATTGGGATTAAAACAACCTGATCATAAATAACTATAGATTATAATAGTAGTAAATCCACACAAATAAACAGTAAAATTAGTCGCTCAAAACACCAGCAAGAAATAATTAAAGGAGCAGAACTGGAAGAAACAGAAGGACTGGTGCAGATGAAGGACTGGATGCAGATGAAGGACCGGATGCAGATGAAGGTCTGGATGCAGATGAAGGTCTGGATGCAGATGAAGGACTGGATGCAGATGAAGGTCTGGATGCAGATGAAGGACCGGATGCAGATGAATCACTGGCTGAAGGAGATGGACTTTGACTACCAGGCTGTAAAGACACATATTGTATATTATGAACTTAAACATAATAATGATGATAATAACATATAAAGATCTTTTTAAATGACATAAAAGTGCAGGCTGTATAATGGTGGGGTGGAGGTAGGGGGCGCTACAGCAGTAGGAGTGGAGTAAAGCAGGTGGAACACTTGCAGCAGGTGGAACACTTACGACCTGGTAAAAGAACAATAAAGAGTGTGGAACACAGGTTTTATTTACCTTTTAGTCTTGATATTTTTTACAGATTAAAATAAGAAGAAACATTGAAAATCTAACATTCACACATTAATATGTTTAATCCACAATCATCTCTGTACACTAGTGAGAGTCTGAGGGCAGAAGTGAAGTGAAATGAAGATCATGAGCTCTTCTACAGCTTACTGGTAAGTGCGCCATTACTGCCACCTAGCGGATAATTAACAAATAAACTCTCAAATACAGGTAGGTTCACACCTGTATTGTATTATGTATTGTATTGTATTGTATTGTATTGTATTGTATTGTATTGTATGCAGCAAAAAAGTGAAACAAATGAAGAGGAAAAAAAAGAATGCGAAGGAGGAAAAAAATAAATATTGCAACAATTTGTAATGTAGAACACAGACACACTGTATGACATTAAATCAGTTCACATTTATTAACAACATCCCGACTTCCCAAGCCATGGCATAATAACACCAGACTCTTTCTCCAAATAATTATAGAGGATCCTCACATACACAAAGCTTCTGTGTCTAAACTGCAATTTCTTGGGGCATCTGATATCAGAACAATGTAAAACTTAAAAGAAAAAAAAGGCAGGCAAAATATCCCTGTGCCCAAGACCAAGGAACAGCTCATGTATTTCCTAGGAATGTGGTTGCA
This sequence comes from Silurus meridionalis, assembly GCF_014805685.1. Taxonomy (NCBI): domain Eukaryota; kingdom Metazoa; phylum Chordata; class Actinopteri; order Siluriformes; family Siluridae; genus Silurus; species Silurus meridionalis. The sequence goes on along the minus strand of NW_025804740.1, from coordinate 4,362 downwards.
GGAATTTTCAAGACTGGAAACTTCCATATGAATTATCAGGAATATTTAGGTATTAACAGGAATTAGTGAAATACAGTTGGAATTTACAAAATTGCAAGTTATCCTATAACAGGAACTTAAATGTAGTTAAAAATAACTTGCTTGATAATCAACCAGATTGAATGCAGTTTCAGTTGAATTTCTACCTGCACATTCATCAATCACATGCACACAGCACACTTACTGCAGGGCTCCTGAGACCGTACCCTACATGCACTGTGTTTTCTTCATGTAAACAATGAGTCACGCCTCAAAAAGGTTAAAACCACTGCCTTATGGGTAATAAAGACCAATAATCAGGATCTCAGGTCTACATTCCTTACTATTGAAGTAAACAGGACCAATACAGAACAGTTCATCAGACAGGAAGTCACTTATAGTTACTCAAGTACAGTAACAGTACATTTACTCAAACACTTTACATCACACACACACACACACACACACACACACACACACACACACACACACATGCTCAGCTCTGCTCGTGTCTTTCTCCTTTTCTCCTCATCACCAGTCACTAAAACAGAGCACACTGATTAGTCCCATCAGCCACAGATCTGCTTCTCACCGCTCGTTTCCCCGGCTCCACCCTCCATTCACCAACCGCCGCGTGCACGCACCCGCTGCTCCATCCAGCAGTAGTGTTCAGGTGTTGTGAGGTGAATCCAGTGTTAACCCTGTCAGAATAACTGCTGAAAGATCATCCACTTTCTTGTGCCAATCCATGTGATTAATTATAAAGTACAGATGTTTAAGTGAATCAGGTTCTGCCCACATTAACTGTCAGCTATATTGCTTTCAGAGCTCAAAATGAACAAAGCACTAAAGCTGCAAGAAAATACCTCAACTTCAGTTTCTGTCAAATTCCTTTTCTTTAAGGACATCAAACATCACTGACTTTACTAAAGTGGATTTCAAGAAAAAATACCATCATTGAATGCTCTCTGTGATGAAGAGACATTAGACATGATTGAAATTCAAAATCTTTATTTATTTAATAGTGTTTATTGTGTCTCGCTGTAGTAAAAGTGTTCAGACTCTCTGTTTCTCTTGTCTTCTTTTTTTTCTATTTCTCCTTTTCTTTTGAATGTTTTCTTGTCTCAGCTGAGCAACAATTTCCTCCCATCGCTCTCGGACTCTCATATAATGATCTGTTTTATTCTCTGAAGTCTTCTTTTCTTCCTCACAGAGATTCTGGGTATCCTGGAGCCCCCTGTTGGTCTGAAGCTGTAAGTTGTTCCTCTCCTCTATGTCAAGTTTAGTTTTCTCTCTTTCGTCCTCTTGTTTTTCTTTAAAATCCAACGGGGCTCAAACTGAGCAACACGTTCCTCCAGTCGCTCTTTTCTCTGATCAAATGATCTCTCTCCTGCTCTGCACTATTTTTACTTTCTCACAGTGATTCTGAGTATCCTGGAGCTCCATGGTGGTCTGTTCCAAAGTGACCTCAAGCTGAGCAACATGTTCCTCCACTTTCTTTTGTTCTCTGTCCAGCTCTCTCTCACAGTCTACAGTTTTCTCCAGTTCCTCATGGATTTTCAGGAAGACTGGAGCTCCATGGTGGTCTTGCTCCAAAATAAACTCAAGCTGAGCAACACGTTCCTCCAGTTGTTTTTTGTTCTCTCGCCCAGCTCTGGCTTCTCTCAGTTATGTCCTGTTCCTGCTGCTTTTCAGAAGCCAAAGTAGCCTCCAGCTTTTGCACCTCTGTAGCAGAATGGCTTTCTTCTTTCTCTCATTAGAGAAAATGCATCCAAGTCTTTCACTACTTTCTCCATGTGTTCCAGCTTCTCCTTCATTTCAGCAATCTGCTTAGTTTTCTTTGTTCTTCTGCTTTGAAAAATTCTCAACCTTCTGAAGAGCTCCATGTTTATGCCTCTTTACTCACAAGCAAAAACCTTGGAAATGAGAGAAACAGAGGCGCATTCCCAATTATAGACGTTGCCTTACTGTGACGTCACAGGGAGATGCCCGCCCTCCGTCTGTGACGTAACCCGGTCTCTCTTAACCTGACACTATGCGCATGCACATTACAGAGGTAAAGAGCGGATAAAATATCATGTCTTCACAGCTTTTCTGTTGTTCCTGAGAGAAGAGCGATATTACAGTCATAAATAAGATAAAACGGCTGTAAACTGTGTATAAAGCGAGTGAATCCGAGTTGAGAACCGAAGTTGACGGAGTGACTCTATGAATGTTGCAGAATCATAAATGACCAGTAGGTGGCAGTGTGATGTGTATTAGAGCTCACTGTCACAGCAGGTAATTAGAAGTAGTGGAGCTCTAATGACGTCATTAATAGCGAGGACAAGACACACAGCAGTTTGGGATTCTTTTATTGACTTTATTGATTAATTGATTTGGAGTATGATTGTGTTTCTGATCAAAGTAAGTTCATGTGTATGGAGTAAAACAACCTGTACATTTCTCACTTCCAGACAGTATTATGAGATGTTCATCTGCTGGAAGTTCATGTTTAATGCTGCATGTTTTATAGGATTTATGAGCTGGAATAAATGTCCAAAACCTCAATTCAACACTGAGTGATTTTGTAGTTTGGTAGATATTAGATCTTTTGATGTATTATTCTTTTTTAAATATCTGTGTTTTAAATACACATTTATAAATATCAAGGCTTTTACTGGGTAATAAATTAAAAACATAAAGTCATAATTTACTGAAATGAAATTGAAAACATCAAAATACAACAAAAATAAATAAAATGACTATCAATATGTTTAAAACTAGAATAAATCTGGTTCAGACAGTTAAATACAGTGCAGTATTACAGCCTTATTTCATGTTAATTTTATAAACACAGTTTGTCATTATAATAATAATAATAATAATAATAATAATAATAATAATAATAATAATAATAATAATAATACTTTATTGCAATAGGGTGCTTTAGTACCTAAAGGTCTACATTTAAACATACTTTTATATTCTAAAATTATACATTTTATGATTATTATATGAAGATTTCCACATTTATATGATTTATCCTACAGATTAATCACTATAAAGAAAATAGAAACATACACAAGAATGTTATTAACAACTTGTACACTGTACTGCACGATCCATGTGGAATATAATGTGCATATAATAATGAATATTGTGAATGTAAACAAACATTCAGCAGTAGTTGAAAAAAATCAGGTCAGTCTCTGAGCATAAGCACTGAATCACTTGGAATTTACTCGCTCAATAATAAAAACTCTTTGCTATAGTTGTGAGGTGACTGATACACAAAGCCATGGAGCAGTTGGACACTGGGGAGACAATCAGATGAATGAAAGTAGAAAATGTGATAAAACCCTAAAGTTTATTGTGAGATTTGAGTCGTGATCGTTCAGATGCACAGTGTAGCAGCAATGACACAAACTTCACTTCACAACAAGAGCAAAAATACATGAATGAAAAATGAATGAACTTAAAATTCATCAAATGAAAAAAAAATCCAATGTTATTTAAACTTTGGAGAAAAAATCTTATATTCTGTTAATCAATTCTCTCATACTGACCACTGGATGTTCTACACGGCACCTCATGGTAAAGACTCTCTGATGACAGGAGACTCCACCATGATGCCGAGGCGATAAGAAGATCAGTAACATCCTGACACTGAGTTACAGTACAGTGGTCCGGGTCATAAAGAGGTTTTCAAGACGTGTTCCACTCAGAACAGACCTCACAAGGGTCCATCAAAGAAGTCGAGTCCTCGTGCTGTCGTCAGGTGCAGAAGCTGCTTCAGAAAACAGACACACGAGTGCTGCAGCATCGCTTTAATCACTTCTTATTTCAAGAAATCTTACCAAGTGTAATTATTTTACTGCACTGGCAAATCATTTGACTTGTTTCTAGTCTGTAGAGTTTCTTCTTAAATCATGCTTTTATTTCTTTATTTCGACGGATATTTTTGCAGTGGCGTCATAATGTGTGCTGTGTGTTTTTATCTGACCACCGAGCACCATAGAGTGAATAAAATGTATTAATATTCTTCATTCATACAATTCGTACAAGATGATTCATACAAATCAATACAATTCATTTTAGAACTGTATTAATAGTGTAAAGAGTAAAGTTTGAAGTCATCGAGGATGTAACGACTTTAAAAAGCTGGAATAAATAGAGTGAGAACAGCAGCCGCTGCACAGACTCCAGATCACACACTCTCATACAGTATTTGAAAAGCACTTGTATTCCTCTCAACCGAGAACAGAAAGCTGAGGGTACATTGGGAACAAGTTTCCCAAAACTGTATAGTTGCAATCTGGAAAACATTTGCCTGAATCATTATTTCTGCTCATTTATGCTGTG
>NW_025804739.1:0-6003 GCF_014805685.1 Silurus meridionalis | reverse complement strand
GTTCTGACTGTTAACAAACATGTACTGTATGTATTTTATAGCATGCCTTCATCAAACAAATTGCGGCAACGCTGTTGTAAAAAACTCCAAAAACACGTGCATGTACATTCTCATTTATTTATTGTGTGTGTGTGTGTGTGTGTGTGTGTGTGTGTGTGTGTCCACCAATATGAAGGATTTCAGGTTAATGAATGTGTAATAAAATGTACCAGTGTTTTGTTAGTCCACATTAGACATGTTCATCCGGAACATCACTGAATTTATTCAGGAGAAAAGTGGAAAAAGGAAATAGTTGTGGTGTAGAAATCAAAACCCAGATGCTGCTTTTGTGGAAAGCAAAATGATAACATAATAATAATAATAATAATAATAATAATAATAACAAATAATAATAATAATAACAATGCCTTTTGTATATATATTTCATTCCAGTGTGTGACCAGGCCACAGAACTGTCTCTGCTCCAACCCAAAGAGGTTCCTTTATACAGGTACCTGTTAAGTCGTCTAAATAATTATGTCAGAATATTGTAGATTATTTAGTAGAAGATTCGAAAAGTGAAAAGTCATTATTTAGCGACATTAGCATGGGTAACTAGCCGCTAGCTGTTTAGCTTTTATAGTTGAGCTTTTAAATTAATCCAACAAATTAACCTAATAATTAGTATAGAATCTATTAGATACAATGAAGTAGCTTAATTTAACCTATTTATCCCATATTTTAATCAAACTCATGTAACCTGTTTACTCCAAGTATAATTAACATAATATACTAATAAATAGAGTAGAATAGGGTCAGACTGGGACTACAATTTTAATAATCCTTGCAGCCGTGGCATGTTTTATCTGTTGTGGAATTCCTTGTCATTGTTTAGACAATACGACACAGCTCCCAGTGTATAAAATTACAGGTGAAGAGTCTTCTACAGAAAACATCTCCACAGATATGGATCAAAACATCTATGTGGATTTGGATGAGGGATTATGGCCCTAGTCATGAGAAAAATGTCTGTAACAAACGTTTCCTTATAACTAAAAGCACTAAACTCTTTCTACGCTCAATTCTGATTCTTTGATTATATCGTATATAAATCATGTTGTTGTTGTGTGTATTTTATGCTGTGTGCAGGAACATGGCAGCTGGTGAACATAGGAGGCTTCTGAAAGGTATCCTGCATCATCAACACGTGCCTACATCAAAGCATGTGCTGAGGGGTATCGCTCGACTTTGACACCTTTAGAGGTCCCTGCAATGCTTGTTATGCCCTTGTGTCCATTTTTCTAAAGCATTGCTTGTGGTGCCTGCAGCAGCCCACCTGTCCTTTAGGTGAATGGTGCCGTAATGGACCCCGTAAATGGTTCAGGTTTCCTCCAGAAAAGGACGAATTGTTTGGGAAACTGATGCGGACCCGTTCAGACCGGTGATGGACATTCTGCACCATGCTGACATGTTCTCCCAGATGGAATGTGGCTAGATTCCATCCAGAACTCTGTCTATGATCTTCCTGCAGGACTTCAGCTGATCACCGTATCTATCATGTGCGAGGGCTATTACCCTTGCCCAATCGTTTGGAGTTACTGCCAGCTCAGTGGGTGCTCCGACCACTCACAGTTTTCTGTTCACGGAATTCGTCATGCAAAGCACCTTTGTAACGCATTACTACACCATCACCTTCTGTGGCTATGTTCTATGGACAACTGAACCAGCGAAACATCGTGATTGGAATTGTCGCCCTATCCTTTGTCACATATTTCACACAGTCAGAACAGACTCAATGATATTTTCATCGAGACGCCACGGTGGTGGTTACAGGTATCACAGTGAGGTGTGGTCTGCACTGCAGTCTCACAGTTCTATATCTGCTCCCCTGCCGCGCTGGATCAGAAGACTAATACCCATTCCATAGTTAAGCCACTTTGCACTGGACTGCATCAACTTTTATTTTCTTATGTTTTCACATTTGTTAGTTACTTGTACAATCACGACTGAGGATGAACTTGGTGGTGAGTCCACTGTTGTGCCCTGGTGGGCAGAGTGGGAATTTTACATAAACTTTGGTTGCTGTCAGGGTTTGTTGCCCACTCCAGTTCATCATGTTGTGATTAGGCTTATCCATTGATGCTTTGAGTGTGGGTGATGATGTCGATTTTGGTTGATTTCTTTTTTTTTTTTTTTTCGATTTTGCTCGATTTTTCCTTAGATTTTTGTCTTATTTTGATTTTTGTCTGTTTCATTTTTTAGTTATAAATATATAAATAAATACAATTATTTTTGTCTTATGTGACATGTATGTTTGTTAATGGGTTAAAATAGATGTAAGCATAGAGTGTGAGACTAATTAATAAGGGAGTGATGGATCTAATCCTCCTTATCTAGCGTGTGACCTAATAATTAGTATAGTATATTTAATCAAAATCATGTAACCTATTTACTCCAAGTATAATTAAAATAATAATAATCAGTTAATAATAAATAGAGTAGAATAGGGTCTGACTAATGTTATAAGTGTGTAGGAGAAACATAAACAACGTACAAGGCAGACTTAAGCATGTTTATTGGGAAAGAGTTTGTGGGCCATTGCTGCTGCAGAAGACATGGGTGAGCAATCAGGATCAGACTCAGGGAAGATATGGGAGGATAATAATAATAATAATCAGGTGAGAGAACGGTGGAAGTAGGAGAATAATCAGTAGGGCACCAACATGAAGGTTAAACAATAAAAGCTGGCTATGGATTTTTCCTGGGTTTTTCACGGTTTTACAAGCTTCAAGCCAAAAAACTGAGCCCCATAACATCAGACCAATGAAATTGCCAAATGGGTTCAGGTGAATCAATGAAACTCTTTATATTAAATTAGTTGCACTCCCACTGAATCGACCACACCACATCATAAATATGGATGAGGTTCCTCTGATGTTTGACCTGCCTTCACTGACTGTCTACAGGAAAGGAGAATCATTAGTCACGCTGAAAACAACCGGGCATGAAAACACACTTCACCTGTGTTCTGAGCTGCACGGCATCGGAGAAAAGATTTACCGATGGTGATTTTAAACGCACGACGATGCCAAAAGAAAAACTCCAGAGAGAAATTGTTGTGAAAGGAAAAGGAGAAAAACAGTGAAAATGACTTTTTGTTAGGCTACTGTTTAGATACAAGCCGTGTAACAGACACTGTCTTTCATTAAAGCCCGTGTGTAAAGTTCATTAGTTTCAGTGGGAGCGCATCTGATTTAATATAAAGAGTTTCATTGGTTCACCTGAACCCGTTCGCAATTTCATTGGTCTAATGTTATTGGGCTCAGTTTTTGGCTTGAATCTTGTGAAACTGGGAATAACCCAGAAAATGTATATATTAGCCACTTCATTGTTTAAGCTGCTAGATTCAAAGCGGTACACATAAGTAGCGGCTTATACACCGGAAAATACGGTAGTCTAACAGTAGTTAGTGAACAATGTTGAACCAAAAACTACCTCTCAATAGTTTACTTCAGCTCATTTCTCAGAGCCTGTAACTTTGGTTTGAGCGGCTTCCTTCCATCATCAAGATTTAGGAAGAAAAGCTGGATGAACTTAAAAAGCCACTTAACTTCTCAGGGTAGCTCAAATGTAGAGCGTTCATAAGCCCAAACTAAATTACAAGTGAATCAGTCCAAAATCTTTGGGGCATTACAACCTGATCCTCAAAGATGATTGACACATGGCGAGTGTTAAAGAAAACACCACATCTTTATTCACCACTGACACCAGAGCCACTGCTCCTCCTGGGCTTCAACTCATCCTGAAATAAGATGAGTGTGTGTGCAAATGTACATCTGCCACTTGGAAAAACAAATTACAGTAGTAGCTCAGGTTACAAGTTTAATTCGTTCTGGGAGCGAGCTCACCAACCTAAAACGCTGGTATCCTAAAAAAAATTTCCCATAAGAAATAAAGGAAATTCACTTGATGCGTTCCACAAGTCCATAAATACACATATACACACATTTTAAAGGTTTTGTAATGGTACTTGTTGTACAAATTTAAACCCCTTACATCGGAAATGAAAAAAATTTTGCTCAAAATCTTTGCTCGGAGGCTGATGCAACACTCGTAACCCAATACAAAATGTATTAAAATCTTTTCGTATTACAATTTGCTCGTATTCAAAGTTTCTCGTGACCCGAGGTTCTACTGTATGAAAAACATTTTTTTTTATATTATACCATCCATGGTTTTAAATAGAATAATATCAGAAAGATCATTTTTAGATATAAATTTCTGAATCATTATTGTATTATTATAATCATATTGTCATTACTGGCATTCTGCAATTTAGTATTTTTAACATTTTAAATGAATATAAGAGATTTATGGGATGTATTATTGCTCTTTGTTTTTCTGTATAATGGGGTGCAATTGTAGTCTGAATGTTTTTACCACTGTTTATAGCAATGTTTACCTCAGAATATTTAATACGGTAATTGTACTTGCAGATATGTAAAAAGAAAATAACAATACCTTGCAAATGTTGAAGATCTGTGAGGAGTCCTTCTTTAAGTAAAGTGAAAGACCTGCCAGGGCTGCTGTTCTGGATACATTGATGTCATTTTTGTCCTTTTGCAGAAACAAATACATTGCACAAAGATCTCAGGGTTGAGTGTTCACATTTACTTTAATGTAATGCAATGCACTTAAAATATATTTACATGTTCTTCATATGCCATCAAAAAGTTTTCCATCTTCTCACCAAAATATCCTATTTTCCTCTTTTTATACTGTTTCAGAAACTGAGGTGTATATTTGTCAAGAGCAGCATAGAAAGAAAATGGCAGATTTTGATTTGTTATCCTGTGAGATTAGCTGTAAAGCTGCATTGGGAACAAAAGAACATACAAATCAACAATCCATATTAAACTAAGACTTTTTCCAGCTCAAGCAGTGCTGCAAAGACGAGTGACACTATGTGGTCCTAGTAACAGTTTTTTTACTTACTCGAGCTTCACAAAAGTGTGCAGGACATCTATCTTTTAGTTCAGCAATTGAAGGAGCTGAATTCAAAATTTCTTCATGCCTGAGAGAAAGGTGTGTTGCATATGCTGATGAATGAGAGTCATGTCTTTTCCTTCTACAGATTTCTTGAACTGGTCCATCATCTCAAGCCTCTTGGTTTCCAAAATGCTCTTAGTCTGTCCACAGGGATAATTGGGAAGGAAATTAATTTCCCTCTTCTGGGTCATTTGATGTTGGCCCTGGATGCTAAACCTTCTGGATTTGTCCTGCTTCACTTTCCTTCATTCACAGCCACACCCTTTATGTCAGCCCTGGTCAGTTTGGTCCTGTAGTTGCCCATTTTGAAGCATAGGCTGTTCTTCCAACCCTCATAACCTGTTGTGGAACCTTTTCTTTAGACAGGGTGCTTGAATAGTAGAGTTTCTGCAGAATTGCCAATCTGTTTGGAACTAGAATAGGCTTTATGCTTATACATTTCAACAGCCATCACATCAAGTATGTTGTGTTTTTGATCCCTTGTCAGCTTTAAAGTTTTCCTCTGTCAAAATGCAGCGTTGCTTTCTCTTAGAGTGTACTGAACTCATATGAGAATGGGGAACAACAAAGACCCTGGCCAAAGGCTAAGGTGCTCTGGTGAATCTACTAATCTATCAGACAGTAGCATTGTGTCGTCTAAACTGGAAGAACCAGTTTAACTAGTCTAAAAGTCGCTCAGGAGGCTAGGTCCTCGATATTAACTAGATTGCATAGTGCATTGTCAAACTCTGTTTCTTCAAACTGAAGCTGAAAGTAAAAAGTCAACTTTAACTTCAACAATGAGGCCATGTACATTCTCAGGACGAGAGGGCAAAATCAGCCTCTCAGCGTTGTCATCATCTAGGATGACCCTCAGTTTCAGTACATCAGCCACTTTAATTGTACTGTATTGAGGAGAACTGTACCATGACCCTTAAATATCAATACATGTATGTTGCCTTATTGTTAGAACACAGGTTCTCATTACTCATCATT
>NW_025804738.1:0-6003 GCF_014805685.1 Silurus meridionalis | reverse complement strand
AGTGTGTACAGAGTGTGTGTATGGTGTATGGAGTGTGTATGTGGTGTGTATGGGTGTATGTAGTGTGTACAGAGTGTGTATGTGGTGTGTATGGAGTGTGTATGTGGTGTATGGAGTGTACAGTAGTGTATTAGATGGTGTATGGTGTGTATGGAGTATGAGTGTGTATGTGGTGTATGGAGTGTGTACAGAGTGTGTATGTGGTGTATGGAGTGTGTGTACAGAGTGTGTATGTGGTGTATGGAGTGTGTATGTGGTGTGTGATGTGAGTACAGTGTGTAGTGTGTGTATGTATGTATGTATGTGGTGTGTACAAGTATGTATGTGTGTATGGAGTGTGTAGAGTGTGTATGTGTGTGTATGAGTGTGTATTAGATGTGAGTGTGTATGTAGTGTGTATTAGATGTGAGTGTATGTAGTGTGTATTAGATGGTGTATGTAGTGTGTATTAGATGTGTGTATGTGAGTGTATTAGATGAGTGTGTGTATGTGGTGTGTATTAGATGTACACTCACTGTGAGTGTGTATGTGAGTGTGTATAGTGTGTGAGTGTGTATGTGGTGTGTATTAGATGTGTGTATGTGGTGTATTAGATGAGTGTGTATGTGGTGTGTTATTATGTGAGTGTATGTATGTGTGTATTAGATGTGTGTATGTGTGTGTATTAGATGTGTATGGAGTGTATGTAGTGTATTAGATGTATGTGTATGTGAGTGTGTATGTAGAGTGTGTATGTAGTGTATAGTAGTGTACATTATGTGTGTATGTGGTGTGTATTAGATGTGTATAGTGTGTATGTGTATGTGTGTATTAGATGTGTGTATGTGTGTGTGTATGTGGTGTATGTAGTGTACCTGATTATCTACACACAGTTATACATTTTCTCACATTCTCTAAAGTCTCCAAAAGTCCAAAGGACTTCAGCCTGTTCTTTTGATCCTCCACCTTCTTCTCAACTTCTGCTCCTCCACCTTCTGCTCCTCCACCTTCTGCTTCAACTTCTGCTCAACCTTCTGTCCAAGAAGTGTCAGATAGAGATGGGTTATCTGTTCAACATCATACATATGTTTTTAACTCATCCAATTGAACTTTCTCAATGCTGTCAGAGTGTACAAGATGTATCCTGGTCCAGGTGATTTACCAGAAGGCATACATAAGGCTATTTCTGTATCAGATATAAACTCATCCAATTGTAATACTGTAACTTATTGTAGGAATACATACATTTTGAAAAGGCCTCTAATGTTGAAGTGTCAGCAGATAAAGGAGCAGTATATAGTGATTTATAACATTGGAAGAAACAGTCATTGATTGTTAATACTGGAGTGTAGTGGTCATCATGTCTGTTTTACATGCAGAAGGTCTTGGGTTTGACCCACAGTGGAGACATGCTCTTGAGCCTCTGATTTTATTTCCTACTAGCAGGATTTACTTGTATTTTTATTTTGTTTGAGAAAATCAAAAATGTTTCTATTTATACACATTGGACATCAGGCTTGTCAGCAACAGGTTCCATGGTGTAGTGGTCATCACGTCTGCTTTACATGCAGAAGGTCCTAGGTTCGAGCCCCATTGGAGCCTTGGCTTCTAATTTTGGAATGCTTTTTCTCAATTTCTGTTACAAGCAAAATGCAGAAACATGCAAAACTGTTCATTTATTTTCAGGATTGAGTAACAATTTATAATATATAAACTTTAATCAAGTTTTATCGGTGTCCCCCTGCCCACTTTTCAAGAACTGTATACATCCAGAGTGAGAAAAAGGGCTTTGAAAATCATGTTAGCCACTACACAATGGAACCAGTTAAGGGACCCTAATGGTGGAATTTCTTTCCCGCTAGCAGGATACGGTTTATTTTATATTTACTTTCATTGTATTTTTTATTTAAAAATCTTGGCCTGCTAGCACATGGGACTCAGCTTTTGTCTCTCTCCTAAAGTTTTATGGCCACTTTTGTGTGTAAAGCAGAGGTGATCACAACCACGCTATGGTTTAAAGAAGAAGAAACACACTCTTACATAATATTTGTTTTATACATGATTCCACTGGGAGTCAAACCCAGAACCTCCTGCATGTAAAGCAGAAGTGATGAATCACTACATGGAACCTGTTTTTTTGTTTTTTGCATTAAGTGCATTAAGATGCTGGAGATCTTTCACTCGGTGGTCATGAGCCTACTGTGTGTGGTCTTCTGAGGAAGCACCATTTTACTCAGTAATGTCAGCAGCAGTAATAAACTCATTTGCGTGGCTAAAACTATTATTGGGCAAAACCTGGGAACATTTGAGTCAGTGAGTTTTCTAAGTTTAATTCATATTTTTCCACTGAGATTTTGAGAGAGATGTTTATCTTTATGCACATTGGACATAATCCTTCTTAGCAACAGGCTCCATAGTGTAGTGGTCATTATGTCTGCTTTACACGCAGAAAGTCCTGGGTTCAAACCCCAGTGGAACCATGACCTTGAGTCTCTGATTCTACTTGTGGAATGCTTTTTGTCCAATGCTGTTACAAGCACAACGCAGAAAAATGCCAACCTGTTGTTTTTTTATTTGCAGAATTGAGTAAAGATTTGTGGGAATATCTTAGCTTTCTTAACAAAACTGTTCACAAAAACATAAACCTCATTTACATTTGCCAGCTGCATGGTTCCACTGGGGTTGAACCCAGAATCTTCTACATGTAAAGCAGATGTGATGACTACTATTATGGAACCACACAAATAAGCAGAAATATCGATTCAGGCAAAATGTTTTCCAGATTGCAACTATACAGTTTTTTCCACTGAGATTTTGAGAGAGATGTTTATCTTTATGCACATTGGACATCAACCTTCTAAGCAGCAGGTTCCATAGTGTAGTGGTCATCACGTCTGCTCGTCTGCTCCAAAGCGATTCCTGTAGTGAAACTCATTTGATTTTCTGTCAAATTCCTTCTCTTTAAGGAACATCAAACATCACTGAATTTACTAAAGTGGATTTCAGGAAAGTGATTGAATGCTCTCTGTGATGAAGAGACATTAGACATGATTTGAATTGAAAATCTTTATTCCTTTAAATAAAACTTTAAATTAGAATTTAATATAAATTAAAGATGGTAAAACAACATGCACACTAAAGTACATGAACGTCGTATTTCACCATCTTCCTCTATTCCTGAATCATTTTCCATCTCTTCAAGTTGCTTCAACAGATCCTCGAAGCTGTCGAATGTCAAAGACTGGTACAGAATCCAGGATCTCTGTGCTGTTGTGGGGTCTTCAGTATGATTCTGGTCTCCAGACTGGTTAAAAAGTCACAATCCTCATTTAACATGGAAAAGATGTCGTTGTTGAGCAAAGTGATTTCCTCCTCGTCCTCGAGCTGAACCTCACTGCTTGTACAGTCAGACCCATAGCAGGTGCTGTAAACAGAAGTGCACAATTTTAGCTGCATATTAAAGTAAATGAGTGGCGATTATGGTGATTATTTAAGATGCAGAGTAAAACTTCATTTGCATGTCATTCTTCTGAAACTGTTCCAATGCAGTTTACTAACTCACTTGGTCTGGCAGAAAGTCGACTCAGAAACAGAAGGGAAAAGAGGAGGATCAAAGCAGATGTCTTTAGGAGACAGCAGTTCTTGGTGGCTAAGGCCGGGAACTGATCACTAACTTCAGGCACGAGGTCATGGACTGGTACTTCTTCTGGCATGTTCATGACTATGTGGTGGTTTGGTTGATGATCAGGTCTCCTCTGTGAGTCACTACTCTGCAAACTGCCTTTTCTCCTTCCCTTCTTTGGAAGCGGTTTATAAACCCAATCTACATGATAGAAAAGAAGAATTTAAAGAGTAAGAAGCAACATAAAAACAATAAAAGTGTCAGAATTGATGCGTTTGTTTTGTTATTTTGCCATTTGTCTATAAAGAAAGTTCACCTACCAGGAAACAACTGTTCGTGTTCCTGTTTAAGCCTCCATGATTCAGTGTAGTAGGGTTTCTTCTGTTCTTCACTCAGTTTGTTCCACGCGATCCCAAGCTGCATGCTGATCTCTGCAGAGCTGCTATTTGGATTGGCCTTGGAAAAGATGGGCGCTGTTTCCTCGCCCAAACCATGTAGGCATTCATTGGCCTTCTGATGTTGCCTTTTTTATCTCTGCACTTGGCAACGTTAAATTTATCTACAAAATAAAAACAAACTTTAAGTTAAACAGAAATCATTATAAACTTCTAGTTAAAACAGTGAACAGAACAGAGTCATGCAAAACTGCACCAGTCTTAAACACACACAATGTTGTAGTACAAATATTTTATAAGTGCTGCATTACTCAGTCAGTACAAAATCATTTTATATTTCCTGCATGACAGATTGATATTTAATGTGGTTTTAGGAACTAAATGATAACTATATTTCATTGTCTCTGTACTTGTTCTCTGTACAATGACAATAAAGTTGAATAAAGTTGACAGCAGGAGAAGCAGCTGTAGCTGTTACCCGTCTTATTATCTGTCATTATTTCTCCTTCTTTCTTCTGAAAGTCGCTCTTTCTGGCTGAAAAATCTTTTTGGCGTCTTGGAGGCGGATTGTTCAAAACATTGACGCTTATCACTAAAACAATTAAAAACATTTCAGCTGTTTGTTTGCGCTTCATTGCTGTGGTCAGTAAATGTTTGTGTTGAACTGCAGCACAACAAAGTTGTCATGACAATAAAAGCGAGTCCAGGGCGCTATCAGAGATACCGACGTCACAAAAGAGGCGGGGCTTCAATGATTCAAATGCAGGCGGAAGCTGAAAACGGGTGGTGTTAAGACAAGCGAAGTGGTGTGTGATTGTAAACCCTACACGAGTTCCTATAGCGCTCCTCTGTTTAGACACAGTAGGGTATTAAAATATTTAGAATTATATTATTTAATATAAACCACGTGTTTGCAGTTTGGAATGTGATTTTGATAAAAATGTGGGGTTTAATTTGAGGTGTAATTAGTTTGTACTGCATGTGGTGACCTGTTGTTGTTATACTTAAAGTGACCATTAGGGGGAGTAGAAGTGCATTGAAAATAGAGAATGAGAGAACACGTGATTAGCGCGTGTCAGATGTGTGTTATGAGCTATTAGAAAGAAATCATTCATTCATGCTACCTGGCCTCGCTTCCTTCTGTTTCCTGACAACACTGCACTTTTAACAGACTTTATCTAATCTTCCTTAGATTATTCATTATACTTACCTTCTCTGAACACAAACAGATTTTGTACTTAAACACATGGTAGTATTTATAGTCTCTGTTCATCCTTCAATTATAATCATCTACTTATTAAGACGTTTGTAAGCAAGAAATTATCATAAGAATAAAATAATCTGGTAAATTAATCACAAGGTAAATTAACTGTAATACATATTTTTATTGAATACAATCAGGTCCAAAAATGTATTTAAAAAAGAAAAAACATTAATGAAAGATGTGATTGATTTTGATCTGCCGCCAGTCTTTTTACAAGCACTTAGTGTTTTCTCAACTGGTCCATAACTACACCATAATATGTATGGGATTTTTATATTGGTATTAAAATAAGAAAATAAACTCCTATAAAATCATCTCAGCAGTAATAAAATCAAGATTTGGTGATTTCTGTAAAAAGCTTGGTGTGGAATGGACGTCTCTGTTCACCTGTGTACAGCAGCACATGGGGAGGACAACAAATAATGACAAGAAACAAAAAAGTGACAAACTTCACTTGGATTTGACTTTTCCTTCATCACCCTTATAGCTGACATGCCATCATTATACACACACAATGAATGTAACACTGATTTGAGGTGATCCATGAAAAAACACTTTCTATTAGTCAGTTCTATAAATGTTAGTTTTAAGACTAACGAGGCATAAAAACAATTCAAATGTTTACACGTGAGATTCGTAACACCACTTCCACAAATACAAAGTGCCCTAGTGTAACATTTGATCAGTTATCAGCAAAAACAACTTCCTCCTTTCTGCTAAATCTTGATATTCAAATCCTTGTT
>NW_025804737.1:0-6004 GCF_014805685.1 Silurus meridionalis | reverse complement strand
CTTCACATGCTAATTTATAATTTTCATAACCAGTTTAAATACTGGCATGTTCTTAGGAGGTAGACGAAAACCAGTCAAGTCAAAGCAAAATCATGTGAACACAGTGAGAGCATGATCAGAAACTAAAACAAAGTAATTTGAGCTAAGGATTGGTTTTAGTTCTGTTTCCATTAATATGTTTCATTAATATGCCCCTTGTGTGACACATGTTCAATTTAAGATTAATTATAATTAGATAATGAAGCATTGTAGAACACAAATGCCCAACACATGTTCGATGTTTGTGCCCAAATTTGCATTAATAATGATTGTACTTACAGTAATTTTTGCATTGAACAACTAACACATACCACTCAAAATGCCTTAATCCAACAGATCGTTAAGCAACAGAGCAGCCCCTCAAGTCAACAAGGTATGTATAGTAATGTAAGATGACATTAAATATCCCAAACATGCCACACGACAAAAATTTAAGTTATTATTTTCTAACAGTAGGCGAATTCAGTGATGAACTTCGGATTCTGCTTATCGGAAAGACCGGTGTGGGCAAGAGTGCAACAGGAAACACCATTCTTGGAAAAAGGGCTTTCGAATCTAAAACCTCCTCTTCATCTGTAACCTCATGGTGTGAAAAAGCCCATACAATTATTCATGGCAGAAAAGTGTCTGTTATCGACTCTCAGGTCTGTTTGATACTGAATTATCTGCAGATGAGGTGATCAGTCGGATTAAACTGTGCATTCCATTCTCTGCTCCAGGACCTCATGTCTTTTTAGTTGTGAATAAAATAGGCAGATTTACAGATGAAGATAAAAATACAGTTAAGACATTTCAAGCAATTTTTGGGGAAAAGTCCCCTGTACACTATGGCTCTCTTCACTTATGGAGATCAACTGAAAGGGAGCATCAGTGTTGGGAACCTGTCCATTTGGAACCTCACTCCTCAACTGCAGGACTTGAACTCCACCTTTTACCACAACAAATTAAATTAATTAAATTAATTAAATGAAATAAGTGAAGAAATCAGACATGAGGTATTTGCTGTTATTTAGATAGTGAATATAAAAAATCTCACCAGGTGCTTGAGAGGATTTAGTTCCGTATTTACTTCTAACAGTTCAGTTAACACGCCTCGGACTGAGCAGGAAAAACAAAGCAACAGTTTAAGACATGTGAGGGACCTTATGTTGGATCTAAGCATGGCATTCGACTGCACATTGTCTTGTTGCATTGAATGTATATGAAGTTTTATCATATTGTATTCTTAGTCTTCTCTGGCTACAGATTTTTTTAAATACAGCTTGTTGGGGTTGTCTGGAATGATATAAACATGGTTGATACTCACCACCACCTTTAGGGTTCTCATTACTCCATCATGATGTGATGAACTTGCAACCTTCACCTCTATATGGTGTTCCCCAATTTTCATAGGAATAAACACAAATGGGACAGATCTGCTGGATTTGGGGTCTACATTAACTATGGTACGGTATTTCTTCTTTTTGCTGGCCGCACTGCAAATATTCTCTGTCTCAAAGAATTCCACACGCACCTGTTGGGCACAAGAAGTAAGACGTCCTCAGAACCTGTTCAAGAAGGACCAGGCATGAAGCAGAAATAGATAGAGAAAATGATGGTAATCCATCAAAGGACACACATGACATTTAGCATAGTCAGTCATTCTTCCGGACATGTTGTGAGATACGAGGAAACTATAGAAACCACATAACATCACAGTGTTGCTGTACACTACAAATACTTAAATGGAGCTGATTGGTAAAATTACCTTCTGTAGTTTATTGGAGAAGTTATACAGAATCGCTTTGATTTCAACTTGTTCATTGTGTACTGCTGAGTAAGGTAACTTGAGATCCACAAAGAATTCCTTTGCTACTGTTATTTCAAAGGGATCAGCCACACAGATACCTACAGAGATAGATAAATAAGAGCGTGTGAATGTTCAGTAATATGCAGTTATTACATGTGTCGAGTTCAGATTTTTAGACATCGTATCACATCAAGAGATTTTCAAGTGAGAAGACGCAGCACTGACCGTGTGTCTTAGACAGACTGATGGCTAAAAGTTGCCATGTTGTAATAGAGTCTTTAGATAGTTTGTTCCCATAGTGACGCTTGTTGTGGTACTACAATAAAATCCAAACAGCAGAGTTAGACCCGTGCTTCCATTAAGCTCCAGAATGCTAGACTAGATAAATCTTGGATTGTTTCATTTACCATTGGTTTCCTGAGCAGGCTGGCAGGTTTATATCCTCCCAAAGCCAGCTGGGAACTGCGTCCGGTGACAATTTCATCAGAGCTTATGAAATCATCATCATTGTTGTCACCTGGACACATGTGGATTTGAAAATTATGCTTTAGGGAGATCAAAGTCGCAAACATTGGCTTTATCAAGAAATAAAGCAAGTCAGATTCAATAGCTTAAAATATTGTTATCATTTGCTTATTTGCTAGTGTGGATCTGTTTATATATATATATATATATATATATATATATATATATATATATATATATATATATATATATATATATATATATATATATATATATATATATATATATATATAATTATTATATATGAATTACTATATTATTATAATTAATGTTTGTATTATAAATATTATATTTATAATATATTTATAATTATATTAATTATATATTTATAATTTTTTTATTATAAACATTTTTTATGACACATTTAATTATAACTTGCAACTATTATTGTTGGGACTTAATGCAGCATACGGTGGGCACTACTTGTGAAGGATTTTTGGACTTTACTGAAGACGTTAATTACATTTTCCATTTAGTTGCCCAAATAACATGATGATACAGGCATAAACAAAGACCATGGATACACTATTGGCTTGTTTTAAACCGTATTAAAGCACTGGACTCGCTACTTATGTTACAACCCCAATTTTCAAAAAAAGTTGGGACCTTGTGTAAAATGTAAATAGAAACAAAATGCAATTATTTGCAAATCTCAGAAATCCATATTTTATTTAAAAACATATTGTGACTGTATACTGAGAATTTGTACCATTTTAAGGAAAAAAGGTCATTTCGAATTCGATGGCTGCAACACCTCTCAAAAAAGACCATCTGGGAACTGAGGAGATCAGTTGCTGACTTTTGGGAGGGTAACATTGTGTCTACAAGTCTACTTGCTTAATAGTTCTGGGTGTTTGTTTGTTATATTGTTGTGGTTTTCTTTTCATGATGCCCCAATTGTTTTTAAATAGCGAAAGGTCTAGACTGCAGGCAGGCCAGACTTTTACTACAAAGTCATGCTATTGTAAAAGATGCAGTGTCCAGTTAGCATTGTCTTGCTGTCTTTCTCATTTTCTGGATGGAAGCATTTGTTGCTCTAACACTGGTGTATGCTGTTCAGCCTTGATGGAACTTACCGAATGTGCAAGCGGCCTATTCCACAGGTACTAATGCACTCCTATACAATCAAAGCTGTCACTTTTTGAACTGGGCGCTGATAACAAGTTGGATTATCCCTCTCCTCTTTAGTCTGGAGGACTCCATGGTTTCCAAAAGGAAATAAACATTTAGATTCATCTGACCACAGGACTGTTTTCCACTTTGCCTTAGTTTATTTTAAATGAGCTTTGGACCAGAAAGGATGGCAGTGTTTCTCGATCATGTTCATGCATGCCCTCTTTTGCATGATAGAGATTTGTGGATGACATGGCAAATTGTTTTATGGTTTAAATGCAGTGCTACCTGAGGGCCCAAGGCTGAAAAAAATGGGTGTCTGGACGACTAAAACACTCCAGAATAATAACAATTTAATGAATTAACTGACTTCAAAAACCAACACTGCAGTGATGGATCATAGAGTTGTGCAACATTTTAAATGTAGGTTTTAATAATATTAGTGATGACGATAATGATAACAATAAAGGATACTTACTGTGAGCCAGATGCAACAAATGACTTTGCTTATCCTTGCGGGATTGGATCTCTTTACAGCAGTCTAGGAAAGCTTTGATGCACTCTGGACCTTCCACAATAAACGCAGATCTCCGTTCGCATGTGTAACCCAGCCTGTTCGGCCTAATTCCATCTGTACAGCATTTCTTCAGATCATCTTTATATTTACCAACTTGAAAAGAGGCAGAAATGAAGATCCACAGTTAAAAGTTTCAATGCATTGAACACACTGGTAGTTTGCAGTAGTGTTCTAAGTAAATGCACTGCTTATAAATACCTGTAATCATAGTGAAATCTAGCTCCAGATCCTAAGGTCCTAACCTTTCTGAGTTCTGGAAGGATTTTTGTGTGTGGTGTAATTTATATGGTTATATAAATATATACAGTCATTTTGATAAACTGCCTGATGCATTTGATGAACTGGAGAACGTTCAAATGAGAACAAACAGCACTAGGAGTTTAACTCCAACAGCTTTATTATATCTCTTAAATAACTAGTAACTAAACCTTGTGTAAATTGAAGGTATCATATGGAACTCTTTCTCTGGGTGTGATTGTGCACTAAGGTTCTGTTAACATTGAAGTACATTGCAAAATACTGTTCTTTTTCTATTCATTTGATTAACAATCATACAATCACATACAATACATTGGTGAAAGAAAGTAGGTCTTCTTCTTACCCAATGTTTGGGTGATTTCTACAAGAGTCTCTGCTCTCCGTTTTCTCTTTGGTGGCTTGGGACATTGATTATCTATTAAAAAGAAAGGATTGTTTTATTTAGCATATTTTAAAGAGATTTACTAGGTGTATATATAAATAACAGGAGAAAATATAATATAGAAAATATAAACTCAATTCTATAAAATGTTGTTTAGGTTTCTTTGCATTGCAGGTGAATGTCATTAGCTGCTGTTTTTTTTTACTGATGGTTTTAGTTTTCGTTGGTGTTATTAACCTTGACGACAACTATAAAGTGTGAAAACTCGTTCAGCAACAGTAACTGTAGCAGTAAACTGAGCAAATAAGCAAGCAAAATGGATCACTTTGCGACTTGGTGTAATGGGACATGAAGCAATCTTTCATTGTATCCACTTGCTGATTAAATACTCATTAATTCTATTAATAAAATATCTGCTTCACCTGTTCTTTCCTTGGTGCCTCCTGCTTTATCAGACTGAACCAAAAGTCCTGCATCGTAGAAAACCCCCATGCTGTCTTTCCCACTGCCTGCTGTACAGCCCGTGTCATAATTCTCTATAAGGTTCCAGATCTGTTGATGGAAAAGAAAGGAATGGTGCTATAATTATGTACAATATCTATTCTTTAACAACATTGGAGCAGGTCCCAATAGCAACCGAATGACTGAGTGAACCAAATATAAAGCCACAACATACATGATTAAAAGACCAGAGAATTTTAAACTCTAACAGCTCAGGGTATCACTCACCTTGGACTGCGTGAGTCTGTTCTTGTTGAGGACAAAGACACCCTTATCCACAGCGACCAGACCAACCTTAGCACTCGGATCTCCAGTAACTACCAGATCAAATTCATCACCAGGCTCGTATATCTTGCCATCGGGGTTGTCCTTTACACTCAGTTTCAGCTATGTTTACATAGGATAAGAAATATATCCATTTAATTTTAATTGTCTGGAAAAATGACTGAGCTTGTAGCAAATGGTGGAAAATAATGGCACACTAGCCAACTAGTTAAGTGGAAAAAGCAGACTGCCTACCGTTCTCCCATGCACGTGTCCTTTACGCCAACCCAGATCGAGTCTGATACGATTTCAGCTCCAACGTGGTAATAAGCCACCAGTCGAAATGAGGGAACCAAGTCCTTGGTGATCCTTTCTGACAGACTTATCAGTGACTGCCCTTTTCTGTTATATCTCTCTGCTTTCACAATCTGTCCTTTACTAAGAATCTGACAAACACCAAAATTATTTTACATTTTGTGATAATAATCATCATCATTATCATTATTATTAGTAGTAGTATTAGTATTATATTAATAGTAGTTGTAAACAGAAGCCC
>NW_025804736.1:0-6010 GCF_014805685.1 Silurus meridionalis | reverse complement strand
CGACGGGTTACGGTTCGCTCAAAGGTCGGTATGCCAAGGTAACCTCAGAAAACGCCCACACAAGAGCAAGGTCTCTTCGAGAGTTTGGTTGTTTCTGGACCACTAATGTAACAAGGAACCAAACGAGAACCAAGTAGTCACATTTCAAATTAATTCACCACTGGAGTGACACTATACCTGCATATGCCATGGTGCTTCCTAAAAAGTAAGATAGTACTGAAATGGAGATTTTAATAACAAAACAGGGTAACCTAAAGGTGTCTAGGCAACACTGCACTGTATGACTGTAGGCGATGAAGCAGCTCTGTTGAGAAGAGCTAGACTATTCAGTGGACCATTTGGCATTGATTTACCACAGGAATGACACTATACCCTGCACATGTAGGTGAAGGCGAGATCCAAACAGCCAGAGGTCCAAGGTTCGTTTTGTTTCTTTTTCATTTATTTACAGCCTGTTAAGCAGAAAACCAAATTAGTGGATTTGGGAGAAGAAGCAACTTTTCCGGGATTTCAACGTCTTTGTGCTGTGAGGAACAAGCAGGCGAGATCCACATTTTCATTGGATACAGTGTGCGGATAGCTCTTTGTTCACTCTTACCAAGTTATTCAGTGCAAAAGTGGGCTCGTCCGGGATTTGAACCCGGACCTCTCGCACCCTAAGCGAGAATCATACCCCTAGACCAACGAGCCAAGGAGACGCTGGTTAGCTCGGTTTGCAACTGAACGGCTCTGCACAGCCGTTGAAGGAAGGTGAGAACCCAACAGCTGGAGGTCCATGGTTCATTTTGTTTCCTGTTAGGCAGAGTAAAATCCAGGATCAAAAACCTGAATCATACCCCTAGCTATTGTTTCGGGGGTTTTTGGATCAATTAGATGGAAAGCTGTTGAATTTATGACACATTTGCTTGAAAATGATCAAATCTACCATCTTCAGGATCTGGGTACTATTCAAAGTGCTTGACTGTCTGAACATGAGAGAATTTAAGACTATACTTTCAGGGATCATTTCTATAGTAACTAACTTGGAAATGTGATTTGAAAGCGATATGTCTCCCTAATCACGATGATGAGCTGTGATGTTCTCTTCTGAATTGGATATGAGCTAATGATTCTCTCATGGGCTTTGATCATTGATGAACGTTCTCTGCTTCTTTTGAGGTTTGAGAGGAAGAGTACATGATCAGAGTGATTAGTGATATATGTGGTCAAGAAACGTTTGTGTCATGTTCAACATTTGTAAAATAAAGTTTGCTTTTACAAATTTAACAATCTCAGGTTGATGTTTGAAACAAAAATTTTACTTTAATAGACATACATTTGACTCGGTTTGTACTTTATTGTGGTGGTGGAGGCAGTCTCTCAAGGAAGTATGAGGTGAATGCATCATTTATCTGCTGGATCAGAATACTGTTTAATGAACACCAAAAGTTTGTGCTGTTTTTGTTTCCAACTCACTTGTAATTAAATGTTTATGTGTAAAACCAGGACAGATTTAAAACACTTAAGCCATACAAACCAATTTATTACTGTATTGGACTGTGGCGAGACTTGGTATGTTGTATGGTATAGAGACACTAGCATTGACTCAAAGACAAGAGGTGGAGGTAGCAGAGCTGAAGATGTTGATGTTATCGTTAGGAGTGACGAGGTTGGACAGGATTAGAAATGAGTTTATTAGAGGTAGAGCGCATGTAGGACGTTTTGGGGACAAGGAGAAGGAGGCGATTGAGATGGTTTGGACGTGTGCAGAGGAGGGACATGGGGTATATCGGTAGGACAATGCGAAGATGAAGCCACCAGGAAGTAGGAAAAGAGGAAGGTCAAGAAGGAGGTTTATGGATGTGGTGAGGAAGGATCATGCAGCCAGTTGGGTTGAAAGAGGTAGATGTAGAGGACAGGGTGGTATGGAGTTTAATGAAGAGAAGCAATGTACCTTAGCGTAGATTCGAAAAATTGGAACTAAAGTTTCGATCCGATATCAATTTTACGTTGGTGTCGATACTATTCATCTCAGGATTGATCTGCCCACCCCTAGTTATTTATTTTATAGACAAATTTGCTTCATACAGTATATCATTTGTTAGTTTGTGCTAATGAGTACACAATGTGTGTTTTTGCAGTGTGAGATCTCAACTACCCACCTCATTCATTTCGTGACTCATTTCTCACTTTTGAGTATCTTACACCATGTCATTTATTTTCTATTGTTTCGGGGGGGTTTTTTGGATCAATTAGATGGAAAGCTGTTGAATTTATGACACATTTGCTTGAAAATGATCAAATCTACCATCTTCAGGATCTGGGTACTATTCAAAGTGCTTGACTGTCTGAACATGAGAGCATTTAAGACTATACTTTCAGGGATCATTTCTATAGTAACTAACTTGGAAATGTGATTTGAAAGCGATCGTCTCTAATCACGATGATGAGCTGTGATGTTCTCTTCTGAGCGTGAATTGGATATGAGCTAATGATTCTCTCATGGGCTTTGATCATTGATGAACGTTCTCTGCTTCGTTTGAGAGGAAGAGTACATGATCAGAGTGATTAGTGATATGTGGTCAAGAAACATTTGTGTCATGTTCAACATTTGTAAAATAAAGTTTGCTTTTACAAATTTAACAATCTCAGGTTGATGTTTGAAACAAAATTTTACTT
This sequence comes from Silurus meridionalis, assembly GCF_014805685.1. NCBI lineage: Eukaryota > Metazoa > Chordata > Actinopteri > Siluriformes > Siluridae > Silurus > Silurus meridionalis. Next base: position 3,352 of record NW_025804736.1, on the reverse strand, counting down.
TAATAGACATACATTTGACTCGGTTTGTACTTTATTGTGGTGGTGGAGGCAGTCTCTCAAGGAAGTATGAGGTGAATGCATCATTTATCTGCTGGATCAGAATACTGTTTAATGAACACCAAAAGTTTGTGCTGTTTTGTTTCCAACTCACTTGTAATTAAATGTTTATGTAAAACCAGGACAGATTTAAAACACTTAAGCCATACAAACCAATTTATTACTGTATTGGACTGTGGCGAGACTTGGTATGTTGTATGGTATAGAGACACTAGCATTGACTCAAAGACAAGAGGTGGAGGTAGCAGAGCTGAAGATGTTGATGTTATCGTTAGGAGTGACGAGGTTGGACAGGATTAGAAATGAGTTTATTAGAGGTAGAGCGCATGTAGGACGTTTTGGGGACAAGGAGAAGGAGGCGATTGAGATGGTTTGGACGTGTGCAGAGGAGGGACATGGGGTATATCGGTAGGACAATGCGAAAGATGAAGCCACCAGGAAGTAGGAAAAGAGGAAGGTCAAGAAGGAGGTTTATGGATGTGGTGAGGAAGGATCATGCAGCCAGTTGGGTTGAAAGAGGTAGATGTAGAGGACAGGGTGGTATGGAGTTTAATGAAGAAGCAATGTACCTTAGCGTAGATTCGAAAAATTGGAACTAAAGTTTCGATCCGATATCAATTTTTACGTTGGTGTCGATACTATTCATCTCAGGATTGATCTGCCCACCTAGTTATTTATTTTATAGACAAATTTGCTTCATACAGTATATCATTTGTTAGTTTGTGCTAATGAGTACACAATGTGTTTTGCAGTGTGAGATCTCAACTACCCACCTCATTCATTTCGTGACTCATTTCTCACTTTTGAGTATCTTACACCATGTCATTTATTTTCTATTGTTTCGGGGGGGTTTTTTGGATCAATTAGATGGAAAGCTGTTGAATTTATGACACATTTGCTTGAAAATGATCAAATCTACCATCTTCAGGATCTGGGTACTATTCAAAGTGCTTGACTGTCTGAACATGAGAGCATTTAAGACTATACTTTCAGGGATCATTTCTATAGTAACTAACTTGGAAATGTGATTTGAAAGCGATACGTCTCCCTAATCACGATGATGAGCTGTGATGTTCTCTTCTGAGCGTGAATTGGATATGAGCTAATGATTCTCTCATGGGCTTTGATCATTGATGAACGTTCTCTGCTTCTTTTGAGGTTTGAGAGGAAGAGTACATGATCAGAGTGATTAGTGATATATGTGGTCAAGAAACGTTTGTGTCATGTTCAACATTTGTAAAATAAAGTTTGCTTTACAAATTTAACAATCTCAGGTTGATGTTTGAAACAAAAATTTTACTTTAATAGACATACATTTGACTCGGTTTGTACTTTATTGTGGTGGTGGAGGGCAGTCTCTCAAGGAAGTATGAGGTGAATGCATCATTTATCTGCTGGATCAGAATACTGTTTAATGAACACCAAAAGTTTGTGCTGTTTTGTTTCCAACTCACTTGTAATTAAATGTTTATGTGTAAAACCAGGACAGATTTAAAACACTTAAGCCATACAAACCAATTTATTACTGTATTGGACTGTGGCGAGACTTGGTATGTTGTATGGTATAGAGACACTAGCATTGACTCAAAGACAAGAGGTGGAGGTAGCAGAGCTGAAGATGTTGATGTTATCGTTAGGAGTGACGAGGTTGGACAGGATTAGAAATGAGTTTATTAGAGGTAGAGCGCATGTAGGACGTTTTGGGGACAAGGAGAAGGAGGGGCGATTGAGATGGTTTGGACGTGTGCAGAGGAGGGACATGGGGTATATCGGTAGGACAATGCGAAAGATGAAGCCACCAGGAAGTAGGAAAAGAGGAAGGTCAAGAAGGAGGTTTATGGATGTGGTGAGGAAGGATCATGCAGCCAGTTGGGTTGAAAGAGGTAGATGTAGAGGACAGGGTGGTATGGAGTTTAATGAAGAGAAGCAATGTACCTTAGCGTAGATTCAAAAATTGGAACTAAAGTTTCGATCCGATATCAATTTTTACGTTGGTGTCGATACTATTCATCTCAGGATTGATCTGCCCACCCCTAGTTATTTATTTTATAGACAAATTTGCTTCATACAGTATATCATTTGTTAGTTTGTGCTAATGAGTACACAATGTGTGTTTTTGCAGTGTGAGATCTCAACTACCCACCTCATTCATTTCGTGACTCATTTCTCACTTTTGAGTATCTTACACCATGTCATTTATTTTCTATTGTTTCGGGGGGGTTTTTTGGATCAATTAGATGGAAAGCTGTTGAATTTATGACACATTTGCTTGAAAATGATCAAATCTACCATCTTCAGGATCTGGGTACTATTCAAAGTGCTTGACTGTCTGAACATGAGAGCATTTAAGACTATACTTTCAGGGATCATTTCTATAGTAACTAACTTGGAAATGTGATTTGAAAGCGATCGTCTCTAATCACGATGATGAGCTGTGATGTTCTCTTCTGAGCGTGAATTGGATATGAGCTAATGATTCTCTCATGGGCTTTGATCATTGATGAACGTTCTCTGCTTCTTTTGAGGTTTGAGAGGAAGAGTACATGATCAGAGTGATTAGTGATATATGTGGTCAAGAAACATTTGTGTCATGTTCAACATTTGTAAAATAAAGTTTGCTTTTACAAATTTAACAATCTCAGGTTGATGTTTGAAACAAAAATTTTACTTTAATAGACATACATTTGACTCGGTTTGTACTTTATTGTGGTGGTGGAGGGCAGTCTCTCAAGGAAGTATGAGGTGAATGCATCATTTATCTGCTGGATCAGAATACTGTTTAATGAACACCAAAAGTTTGTGCTGTTTTTGTTTCCAACTCACTTGTAATTAAATGTTTATGTGTAAAACCAGGACAGATTTAAAACACTTAAGCCATACAAACCAATTTATTACTGTATTGGACTGTGGCGAGACTTGGTATGTTGTATGGTATAGAGACACTAGCATTGACTCAAAGACAAGAGGTGGAGGTAGCAGAGCTGAAGATGTTGATGTTATCGTTAGGAGTGACGAGGTTGGACAGGATTAGAAATGAGTTTATTAGAGGTAGAGCGCATGTAGGACGTTTTGGGGACAAGGAGAAGGAGGCGATTGAGATGGTTTGGACGTGTGCAGAGGAGGGACATGGGGTATATCGGTAGGACAATGCGAAGATGAAGCCACCAGGAAGTAGGAAAAGAGGAAGGTCAAGAAGGAGGTTTATGGATGTGGTGAGGAAGGATCATGCAGCCAGTTGGGTTGAAAGAGGTAGATGTAGAGGACAGGGTGGTATGGAGTTTAATGAAGAGAAGCA
>NW_025804735.1:0-6010 GCF_014805685.1 Silurus meridionalis | reverse complement strand
GTATCCACAATTTTACCCCCCAAAAAAGACAAAAATATACAAGTGTCAGTTTTCACTATTCATTATTTAATCATGTTCTAACTATCGAGATTGTATATAACAGGAGATTCATTTTGTATCCTATGTAGATCATAAACCTTAATAAATACACACATAGTTTTATTTTGATACAGAAAAACTGCAGCTTTGTGTTTAGTTGGATTTGTTTAGAGGAACTTTTTCCCGGAACAAGAATTGGGACGAGTTACAGCAGAACCGGACCGAATCGGTCAGTGAGGGTCTCTGTCTTATATGTGTATGGGGAAATGTCCAGGTCACGTGATGAAGGAAACAGGAGAAAAGCCCATCTATCCTAAAGGATTCTATGCTGTGATAAAGGATCCAGATTAAGTGGGTGCTGTTTTGATCCTGCTTGCATGTATCCACTGTGGCTGATGATCAGTCAGAACTCCAGTTCTGGTTACAGCTAGAACAGTCGCTGGACCCAGATACTTTGGCTCACCGACCTTGGTAGGCTTCAGACTTCTTATCAGGACCTGCTGATTAGGCACAAAAGGGTGTGTTGGCTTATCTGTGGGCAGAGGAAGAGTTAGTGAGACATCAGCACTGATAGAATTTAATTTCTCAACCAGGGCAGAAACGAGTCGTCCACCATCACTTCCAGGTTACCTAAGGAAGAAATGCCAGTGCGTCCCCTGACCCATGGGGTCGGGAAAGGCCGGCCCATTAGAATTTCAAAAGGTGACAGTTTGGTAGTTGAAGATGGGGTCATTCTCATTTCTGTGAGTACTGCAGGAGAACAACAGTCCAATTTTGGCCTGTTTCAATGCAGGCTTTAGTAATACGTTCCTTAATGGTTCTGTTTGTTCTCTCTACCACTCCAGCTGACTGTGGGTGATAGGGAATATTAAAATGCCAATCAATTGCTAAGCTTTTAGCCAAAAGTTGTGTTACCTTTGAAGCAAAAGGTGTGCCGTTATCACTTTCAATTCACACTAGGAATACCAAACCTAGAGATGATCTCTTTGTTAATATTTTGACAACCGTTTTAGCATTCTCTGTCGCACATGCAAATGCTTCTGGCCACTTACTGAATCTATCTCAAATTTCCTACAGCTGGCATATCTGGTAGGTGTTGGAAAGGGGCTTCAGGAAAAGTAAGCGCAGTATGTTGTACAGGTCGATGTACGTTAGTTTTGGCACAAGTCAAACATGAATCCAACACTAGCTTGGTTGTTTTAGCTACATCAGCAATACAGTATAATGCATTTATAGCCTGTATGACTTTTGCTATGCTAATGTGTGACATCCCATGATAATGCTTCACCAACACTATTAAGGCTAGTTTGGGAAGAGCAATTTTGCCATCTACATCTCTAATGATACCAGCAGAATCTGATTTACATTGTTTGGAAGCCCAATACTTGATGTCCTCCTCAGTAGGCTGACTTTGAAGTATTTTTAGGTCAATGTCTGGTATATTGGAGATATGTGACATCATCGAGATCTCAGGATTTGTATGTACTGTGTCCAAATCTACTGGTTGTTTTGCTGCTTCCTTAGCTACTTTATCCGCTAACGTATTTCCCTGAATTTCCTCTGAATCACCTACGGCATGTCCTTTAACCTTCACTATGGCCACTTTGGCAGGGAGTTGAACAGCATTTAAAAGGTCACCTATGAGATTAAAATGTGCTATGGGCTTTCCATCAGCTGTTTTAAAGTCTCTTTGCTTCCATGTTTCGGCAAAATCATGCACAATCAGTATATATAGTCACCTTCAGACAACTGACATGCTCTTGTAAATGCGACCAACTCTGCAGCTTGTGCAGATGTGTATGGTAATGATTTAGCTTCAACTATTACATCAGGTAATCTTACAACCGCTTATCCACATAAATACACACCATCAGAAGGTTTTGAACATGAACCATCTACATATAGACAATCCCCCTCTTCCAGGGCCATATCTAAAAGATCGGGCCTACTAGAGGTCTCTTTTTCAATGTGTTCAAGGCAATCATGTGTGTCGTCAAAACCATCTAAGTCAATATCGTCTAGCAGATCACGCAGAGCTACACAGCTGAATGCGGCTGAGAAGAAGGCTTAATAGTTACGTTTTCCATTGCCAAAAGTGTGGTCCCAAACCCAGATCTACGTTGTGCTGTCATATGTTGTGTAAAATAGCTGTTACCTGATGTGAGGTGTACAGTATCAAAGGATGTGACAGCACGTTTTCTCAGCATCCCGGACCATCAGAGCCGCAGCAGCCACTGCACGCAAGCACGAGGGCAACCCTTGTGCTATGTTGTCTAAAGATTTAGAAAGATACACAACAGGGCGATATCTGTCACCGTGTTCCTGGGCTAGGATCCCGCAACTGCACCACCACGTTCGTGCACATAGAGGTGAAAAGGCTTAGCATTATTCGGAAGACCTAGAGCTGGAGCAGACTGTATAGCCTTCTTGAGGGCAGCAAAACTGTCAGTCATTTCATGACTCCACAGAATGAGATGTGATGGAGGAGCTTTGTGATCAATAGCACTACGCAAAATTTTATCATGCTGTGCGCAGTCAGGGATCCATGCTCTGCATTAGTTCACCAGTCCCAAGAAGCTCTGCATCTGTTTCACAGTCTGAGGTCTTGAAAACCCAGTCACAAGCTGCACTCGGTCCTGCGATATCTTACGTTGGCCTTCTGAGATCACATGGCCCAGATATGAGACCTTTCTCTTCACCCACTGTAGTTTCTGGTGTGAAGCTATAAATCCAGCCTGAGCCAGGACATTGCAGACAATCACTGATGCTGTGTAGCAGTCCTGCTCAGTCAGTCATGTGATAAGGATGTCATTTGCGTATTGAAGGATCCAGGTTGTTTCTGGAAGGTGGATATCAGCCAAAGTTCTGTGCACTACAGCGGAGAATACGGCTGGCGAGTCAACAAAACCCTGAGGAAGACGGGTCCAGGTGAATTGACGTCCCCTATAGGTAAATGCGAAAAGTGGCTGCGTCTCTGAGGCCAAAGGGACACTGAAAAAAGCAGAACAAAGATCAATCACAGTAAAAAATCTGTGAGTCGCTGGTATAGAGTTAACAATGGTAGCTACATCGGGCACCAAAGGAGCTAACGGAATAACTAATTTATTAATCTCACGTAAATCTTGTGTTAGCCTCAGCATTTTTATCTGCCTTCAAGACAGGATTAATCGATGTGTTATACGGTCTTGTGTCTCGATCAAAACACCTTGTGACAATAAATTGTCAATAACTGGAGCAATGCCAACATTCTTCTTTCGACAATGGATATTGTTTAACAAAATCGGATGATGTGTTTTCATGAGTGCATGATACGGTTTTACCTGGATTAAACCTGCCTCATCTTTGTGAGAGGCCCATAATTTAGGGTTAACTTCACCTAAATTTGGTTCCAGGATGTGGCTGTGGCTCAGTTGAGAGCATGAAGGACAGAAGAAAAGACAGTGAAACATTGGTTTCAAAAACAGAATTTCCATTCTCATTTTGTGCATCATATCTCTTCCTAAAAGGTTTAAAGGCGAGTTTGGAATTATTGTAAAGCTATGATAAAATTGTACCAGTCGGTGTCACTACAGGCAAAAGGTGAGTTACAGGACATGAAATTGGAAATCTATCTATTCCTAATAGATGAACTTCCCTTTTTCTAGGACCTCCTCCTTGAGTTTTGTGCTGAGGCTGAAATGCACCACTTCCTGTTGCAGTGCAGAGCATAACGGTTAACTTAACCTGGAGCATAGCAGAAACCTCTAGCAGCATCTAAATCTCTAGGAAAAGTATCTAGATGTAATACAATTTTACTCCATAATGCCAAATGATCTAAATAAGGATTAGTTCAATAACCAGCACAATTCCTATACATCCAATCTTTACACAGAACAAAGAACAGACACACAACACTTAATACATAGACAATACACACAACACATAACACTTAGACAATACAGCTGCAAGGCACCAGGGGATCGTAGTCTTCAAACAAAAGAGTAATCCAGTCTCTCCAATTGGATCACAAATTTTGTAAGTTAGGAGAAAAAAAATCGACTATAAAACCAAAACAAGATTGAAGTCTTTTCAAAATGTCTGTTTTTCTTTAGTTCCTTTTCTCTCACTTTTTTTTTTTTTTTTTTAAACAATTAATTTTTCATAAATCTATTTTTTCGGGCATATAAAAATTATCGTGGATTCTTTTGGATACTTCAGACAATATCGCCTATATTAGGCAGACCGTAAAAAAACGTCTTCTAATCTTGCATCTTACATCTAAGGTGAGGAAACCAATGTCGTGACAATCATCCCACCAAAGGAAATTATCATTAATTCAACAATTAATGCATAACCAAGACACAACACATGCAGCCCTATTGGCTGGCATACGGGACAATCCCAAAACAAGGAAGTATCTTAAAACTTACCTTGATGCGTGATTTCCCTTTGGATATTGCTGGAAAATATCTCACTTCTGACACCAAAACTGTTAGATTTTTATCATGCCCAAACAAAACTTAATTCTTGGAGAGGTTTTCCATATGACCTGATGCCCTTTCTGATATCAGGAAGAATCACACACAGCACACAGAATGGAGCAATGTTCTTCTTCCGTTTATTGCAGGCAACAGAAGTATATATACACATTGGAAAGAAAGCTAGACCTAAAGTTGTTTCCTGTTTAGATAAGAAGATATACTAGCCGGAGATGTGTGAGCCCAGATAAAGACTCCCTTTATACCTTACATACTAACATTGTGAATATTATAGACACTAAACAGACAAAGGAATGTCTGGTGTGAGAACCATCTAAACAATAACATTGTGTTACGAATAAATGTATCCAGGCTGAACAACCACCAAATAGAACACAAAACAGCAGAGAAAAAAGATAATGATGATGATGATGTTGGTGATGATGAGGTGATCAGGAATGTCTCTGTTCTCAGTCATGTTTACATCACTTACTCCCTCTGTCTCATCCATGTTAACCCCATACTTCTTGTTGCCTTCTGACTTGTTGTTAGTTTCGTAAACCAGCCTACATCTGTGGTGCGTGATAGCCAGAAAATCACACACCGGTCGGAGGTTAAAAAAGCCGCACAATAACAAGAAATAGGTTAAGAAAACGGTGCGCAATAAGAAGAAAACAAAGATTCATGACATAAAAGAGATTAAAACTAAAGAAACGATCTGTGAACGATTTGTGTAAAAAATGAGTGAAAGTAAAAAGTCCAAAAATAAATAAATAGTTAAGCAAACTTTCTGATTGCAGAAAAAATCTACTTCAGTAAAGTAACTTCTACTGCGTTACTTCCCACTTCTGCGCGCGAGCGAAGAGACGCACAAGATATTTTTCACTCCAGTCGCAGCAACACCTTTCATGCTTTGGAAGACAATGCTTTCAGATGAATCTTCTCTAATCTTACCAAGCATTGCCATTTTATTAGATATAGGACAGTGGTAAAGGGTGTATATGATGTGTCGTACAGCTGTGAGATGGACCATCTGGACCATTTGATTTATCAAGGCGGAGCTTTAATGAGCTCATTCTGTAAGTAAGCCATGCTGTCAAATGCTAACTGCACCCTGGACCCAGCGCTCAGACGGCAGAGCAAAGCGATACTAAGGCAAGAACTGCGGCTGTTTTTCAATCGCAGATCTGTTCATTTCGGCTCGGTCTTCTGAGTGTGGATTACGGATTAGGACGAGAGAACAATGTGGAAATGTGGGGAAATGTGGTGCGCGTGGCGAGCCCGCGCTGGAACACACTTTTGAGAAGAGCAGAGCAGCACCAGCTTTACATGGAGTTAACACCACTGCTTTTTTATTTTGGTGCGATGGTCCTGAGACAAGTCAAGTGTGAATGCAGTATGGAAACTATAAGACATGTGCAGTTGTTCATGGGAAATCTCTCCAAAGGGGTATTGATTTTCTTACACTTTCTCTCTCTCTTTTTTCTCTCTCTCATTCTGTCTTTTGTTGCCAA
>NW_025804734.1:0-6013 GCF_014805685.1 Silurus meridionalis | reverse complement strand
CTCAGCTTGATGTGAAACCACCAGTGTTGACACATCTGTCTGTAACACCATGAACAGAAATCATCATGCCTGAGACAGGAACAAACAGCAGAAAAATAATTCTGATCCAGGATACCAAACAAGAACCAGAAAACAACTGACCATAATTATATTCTTTGGAAAGTCACTGTTCCAGCAGTCGTACAGTCGCTCTATTGAACATTTTTCTACTATTGAACATCAGGTAGCTGATAAGTGTGTAAGTAGTAGTAGAATATAGTAGACCCTTTAGACCAGGAGTCCTGTATGAGATCTGTTTAATGTGAATTGTGTGTTGACATGACGTCCCTCCTGAAGGTTGTCGGTTACGAGGACGGAGACAAAATGGTCTGAACTCTTCCAATTAAAATCTCAAGAGGCAGCTGACGGCAAACTTTTAACGACCTTAAAGTGTAATCTATTAATATAAAGTGTGTGTTTGGTCATATGAGGGGATTTCAGTCAGCATCAGGGGGTAATTTTGCTGGTGTCGGCATAAAGACCAACAGCAGTGTGTAAGAGCAGTGTCTCTGTTGTGTTACAGCTCCATCAACATTTTAATTTTGTAAGGAGCGCGAGACTGAGAGGAACCACCACAACCAGAGTCCACCCACATCCAGCTCAAGTTCCAGCTGTGGAGGAGAAACCAGCTGCAGCTCAAGTTCCCGCTGTGGAGGAGAAACCAGCACAATTTTTTAAATCAGTTAAAGCTCCTTCAGCATCTGTGAGTGAAGTCCAGATCTACAAGGACACTACATAACAACACACACACACACACACACACACACACAGTGAGACAGAGTTCTCTCCAGGGTTCAGAGGCTCAGTTTAATACCATGTGATTTTATTGATTGAAGCACATTTTATTTTAAATATGTGAAGCTTTCTGGCACTACAGAGGAGGTGACGCTGCCCGACTGCCTAAAAAAGTTGCAATTGTGAGAAAAAAAAACTTTTTTGGGTAAACCTTTTTTTTATGTGGCAGAAACAGACTTCCATATGAATCTTCTCCTCACCCTCACTGTTTTCTCCTCTTTCCTCAATTTTTTCATTCTGCAGCATCTTTTACTTCCTACCATCTGACTTCAGTTCATCACCTCACCATCTGTGTGGCTTTTTCCCCTTTTCACTTTTTGTGTCTCCAGAATGTTTGTACACCAGTCAAGTGTTTGTTGTTTTTTTTTTTTTTTTTTTTTTTTTTAAACACAATAAACACAAACCTTCGACATCTCAGCATGTCACTGCAATTACTGTCCTCACAAAACGTGGGGCACGAATCCACCACCCTGAGATTAAGAGTCTCATGTCACATGGGCCTCATGCAAAACACACGCCGGCTACTGACTGCTGGTTTAGAGCCAAACGTGGTTTATCCAAACCACCAAAGGAGATGTTAATGAAAGATCTCTGTTGTGCAGTTGGTTAGTGTGTTCTGCTGTTGCTCCTGTTAAAAAGCTCAGGGTTACAAAGGACAGGAACTGCTGCTGTGATGTCCGAGTGGTGAAGGCGTTAGACTCAAAATCTAATGGAGTTTCTGCTCACAGCGTTTCATCAATGTGTGATAGTGATTTATTGTTAAGTCTTTACTGTGTGAAGTGAACGATGTACAGAAGTGTTTCATGCATAGAAGAAACGTTGGAAACAAACATAATCTGGTTTACTGGAGGTGAAAGTTGTTTTGCTGGGACGAGGAGGAAGAACATTAAAACTTACATTATCTCTTTAGGAAACATGATTCATCTTGTGCTTTCTACAAGATCAAAAAGGTTCAGAAAAATCTTTTTAAACAAAAACATGTTTCAAATGTCTCAGACATGTCTAAAACGTCTCAAAAGGCTTTAGGAGACGATGAGTGGACATCTTGTCTGTGGCGGTAGAGGATGATGAGTGGACGTCTCGTCTGTGGCGGTAGAGGATGATGAGTGGACGTCTCGTCTGTGGCGGTAGAGGATGATGAGTGGACGTCTCGTCTGTGGCGGTAGAGGATGATGAGTGGACGTCTCGTCTGTGGTGGTTTGGCAGCACTGGGGTTTGGCTCTGAAGCTGGAAACACACCTGCTCCCCGTCAGAAGAAATAGTTTGATCTGCTTAATAAGGTTTGTGCTGACAAAAATGTATAATAGAAGATGATTAAACACAGTTCCCATAACCTAAAGGTCTTTAATTGTACAGAGTGAGAAATGTCCAATGCAGGTCCACGGCCATTTAAAACTTTTCAGAAACGTCTTTGTGGATTCCACCCTCCTAAAGTGTTCATTTCAGACTTTCAGGTAATCCTCTCTTTCATGTCACGTCACTGTGAACCTGCACAACTATATTTTAAGCTCAGTTTATATTTATGACCTGCGTAACTCATATAAAACATGGCAAGCAAGAAAAAAAAAAAAAACAATAGATTTATATATTTTTTAATTGCCTTCAAATGTTGCCGTTATGAGACCATTTATTACTAATTTTAATGTTAAAGTGTGTTATATTTATAGATCTTCAAATCACTTGACTTCTGCCCTCAGACTCTCACTAGTGTACAGAGATGATTGTGGATTAAACATATTAATGTGTGAATGTTAGATTTTGCAATGTTTCTTCTTATTTACATCTGTAAAAAATACCAAGACTAAAAGGTAAATAAAACCTGTTTTCCACACTCTTTATTGTTCTTTTACCAGGTCGTAAGTGTTCCACCTGCTGCAAGTGTTCCACCTGCTTTACTCCACTCCTACTGCTGTAGCGCCCTCTACCTCCACCCCCACCATTATACAGCCTGCACTTACATTATCACTGCTCATTCATTATTTTCATATTTCAGTATTTACTCCACACGCAATTATCTCTGGAACGTCCCCAAAGCCTTTTATAGTCATATTGTCTTTTATTGAATAGAAGATCATTTGTGTGAATTTTAAAAAGAGCTTTATATGTCATCATCATCATCATCATCATCATCATTATTATGTTTAAATTATAATATACAATATGTGTCTTTACTACCTGGTAGTCAAAGTTCATCTCCTTCATTCAGTGATTCATCTGCATCCAGACCTGCTGTTTCTTCTGTTCTGCTCCTTCAAACATTTCCTCCTCGTGTTTTGAGCCACTCAGAGACTTGATATTATATTATTTATATTATTATTTATTTTATTTATTGTACTGTTTATGAATATTGTTTGCTAATGTTTATATCGCTGTGTAATGATTCTAATTTTGTGGATTTACTACTATTATTATTTATTGTTATTATTAGTTGGTGTTTTAAACCCACTGTCACTTTTTATCATTGTACGTTTATATTTATTGTTAAATTGTAAAATTGTAGCATTTTCAGTAAATAAAAATAAAATGTTTTATTGTTCATAGAACAGTGACTCGTGATTTATTCTGTGAACCTGCTGAACCCATTATCATCTTTATTATTATTATTATTATTATTATTATTATGAATATAAATATAAAGCATTAATGCAAAACATGTATCCTATATAATGAAAAAGAGACTTTTGATAAAATAAGTGTAAAAGTTAAATAAATACATTGAGAAATGAATTTATATATTTCATGCACTTTATTGCAATTTCCAGTAAAAATGTAAAAATGTCTGAAGGTTATAAATTAACCTGAATGACAAGTGATTCATTTTCATTCACATTATTTACATTCACATCATCAGTATTTGTGTAGATTATTAGGTGATTTTAAACATGCCTGAGGTGAGATCTGAACCAGCATCATTCACATCAGTGATTTCCACTGGGAAGAACATAACAATTTAGATAAATAAGATGTTTTAAACTCAGACACCACCATCCACTTTACACCTTATGTGCATGAGAACAAATATAAAAAATGGATATAATGAAGTACAGTTAAAAACTTTACTGGTTTACTCACAAACTTTTCTGTGTGCACTTTCCTTTCTGTGAGCTTCTTCAGACCTCATCCTCACCAGTCTAAAGCTTGTCCTCCTCCAAGGGTCCAATCAAGTGGTGGTTCTTGTCCAGGGATGTTCCTTATCTGTGGGCATACAATATTCTCTATAATGAACCACTTCCATGTTACTGAATTTTAAATACAAAACATTTCTATTAAACAGTTTTTTCTTATGATAAAAATCCCACCATTTGTCTACATCTAGGCCTTATTTGTGTGTGGTTAAAACTCCTCTCTAAATATATTTTCTCTTAAGGTTAATGTTTTTCTCTTAAGATTAATGTTTATTGAACTCTTTTTGTTAAAAGTATTAACGTATATGTTTATAATGTAAACAATTATAAACTCTTTCTGAACAGAGTGGGGTCCATCCTGATTATGTTCCTCATCAAAACCACTAAGAACTTGAACGTGATCTTCAGTCAATTTAGTGATCATCAGCACAGACCTCATAGTCTTCACCAGAGTCTGGATTCTTCTGAAAACACACACAAAAGCCCTACATCAGTCCTAATCCTTTTCATCTTGTAGTAGCTATACATTTAGCTGCAACTGCACTAATAGTACATTAAAAATGCTACAAACTTACTAATGAGAATCAAAATGAGTGCGACTCAGCTTTAGACAGTGTTTTTCCATCTGCACTAAATGAATCTATTCTTAAACAGACTGCTCCAGTGTCTGTGTCTGTCCTCCATCTGCTGAAAATAAATGATCTTCAGCTGATCTTCTGCTCATCCTACTGCAATGTGTGCTACTTACACGTGTGTCCTCACTGGTGTCTTCACCTGGTCTTCTGCTCTGGTTCTGCTGCAGGATGGAGGGAGTGTGTTGCACTGTTAGAAGATGGAGGGATCAGTGGAGCAATGATAGAGGATGGAGGGAGGACAGGATTTAAGTGAATCAATGCTTCAGATCAGTGAGATTACAAGATGGATTTAAAGCTGTAGATTTTATAGGAGGGTGGATTTTATTTGTACATACTGTTCTTTCCTTTAAAAATGGATTGAGGGGTTGGTTTGGGGAAAGGAAGAGGCTTATTCATGTTTACTCCAATAACATCACTTGGGAGGGGCAGATTTGATTCTACCCCTCTGACATCTACTCGGATGTCTGCCCTGGAGATTTAGTGCAATGAAACGGTACTTGGCAGTGAGCTGCACAGGGTGGAGCTGGTGGATGGAGCTCACGTGGCTCTAAAGCAGATGAAGCATCAGTGGAATTCATGATGGAGATGCTGAAGCAGCTGGATGTTTTTATTTAATGGTTTATAAATTTATAGTGTTTTAAATGTCTTTATTACACAAATTACAAACTATTTAATTTAATTTATTAAATTTATTTTATATATATTAATTTATTTATATACATTTTAATTTAATAAATAAATTTACACCTTTGGCTGATCTGGAACACTTGGCTGTTGCAAACAAGAACAGAGCAAACACCGTACTAAGACGTCTCTGTAGCAGCAGTTTTCAGGCTACTTGGTATGTTTACTGTAAATCTTGAATTTGAGCATCTTCTCACATTATTTGTGGATTGTTCAGTTTTTTACTCATGTTCTTTGTCCACCTGAAACAGGACGACTTGGCTAACAAGGGCTTAAGGAGAAACTCCCAATGTCAGTCCAAAATCTGACAAAAAAGCATAGATGTGTTTGGAACAGAAAAACTCAGGAAAGATATCATTAAATCTTTATTCTCTGATGTTTAGTTCTTTATCAACAGGAAAGTGCTTCAGCAAGTCCTAATTTTATGATGGATTTTGTGTGCAGATTTGCCGTGGGAGCTGCAGCTTGCAGTGGTTTATGCCACTCATGATCTGGCAGCCAGCAACCCCAAAGTCGCTGTAAAGATTTTGGAATCATGGTGACAAGACATCACAAAGCTCATTCCTCCAGCCGTCACCAAGCCTCAGACTCTCTTTATGAATGATTTAATAGATTACTTTAATAGTGATTTACATCTAAAACTTTTGTTCATAAAGAAATAAAATACATTTTAGATCTGTACAGTGTTATCTGCTGTCTATTATAGTTTATGTTTATGTGGAAAAAGCCTGTATG
>NW_025804733.1:0-6014 GCF_014805685.1 Silurus meridionalis | reverse complement strand
ACCAAATGGTTTTATCTTAAAGACGGCAGTACAGCTTTACTTTGAGCTGGTGTACTTGGTGACAGCCTTTGTGCCCTCGGACACGGCATGCTTTGCAAGTTCACCGGAAGCAACAGAGCACGGCGGTCTGGATTTCCTGAAGTGATGGTGGACGCTTGTTGTAGTGAGCGAGACGAGACTCACCGGCGATGCGCTCGAAAATGTCGTTCACGAAGGAATTCATGATGCCCATCGCCTTAGAAGAGATGTATCAGTGCACCTGCTTCAGAACCTTGTACACGTAGATAGCGTAGCTCTTTCCTTGACTTTCTGCGCTTGCCTCCTTTGCCGGCCGTCTTCGTAACAGCCTTCTTGGAGCCCTTCTTGGGCGCGGTCTTTGCTGGATCAGTAGGCATAATGCTGCTTCTCGAGAAACTGCGAGAATGGAAAGAGCCGCCTCGCCGCCTCTCTATTTACAGACCTGCATTGTAATTACGTACAAGGGAAAGGAGTCGTATTATTGGTCACAACCAAACCTCGTCATACAAAGGCTCCGCCTCGTCCCATCCTCTCCGTTCCTCTCCCCCCTGAGCTACGCTTTGTTTCCTGCTCCGTTTTGTGCGCGCACACGCAGACATATGGTGTATATATATATATATATATATATATATATATATATATATATATATATAGTATATAAATATAGACTTTGAGACAAAACTGTAGTGTTTGTGCAAGGTTTTACCTTATTAGAATTCATCTATAATTATTCCAAATTCTATTAGTCAGAGACTTAAAAATAGTTCTTTCCTTCTTTCAGACACACACACACACACACACACACACACACACACACACACACACACACACACTGAAACAATAGCTCATTTTGTAATATTCGGCTCTTAAACCGTTGTGTTAACGTTATTTGGTAAAGCGTTTAACCGCCGAAGCCGTAAAGAGTGCGTCCCTGGCGTTTCAGGGCATACACCACATCCATAGCGGTGACGGTCTTTCTGGCATGCTCGGTGTATGTGACTGCATCGGATGACGTTCTCCAAGAACACCTTCAGTACACCACGAGTCTCTCGTAGATCAGACCGGATATACGTTTAACACCACCACGGCGAGCCAGACGGCGGATAGCCGGCTTAGTGATACCCTGGATGTTATCGCGCAGAACATGGTGGCGCTTAGCGCCTCCTTTGCCGAGTCCCTTGCCAATTTCCTCTTCCAGACATGGTGCTGCACAAAGTCAAGCTGCTCAATAAAGAAGCCCGCGCAATGCCCGCCTATTTATTCTCCCACAGGACCTACTTGAGAACAGGCGAGGGGACAAAACCAACGATCACACAAAGAATGTCTTCAAGCCACAGTTAACATGCTGAGTCTTGTACTACAGGCTTTTGTACACAAACATAGTGATATATAAATAGTAATAGTCATGTGGTGGAATTGAGAATTTGGTTTTTGCTTACAGCATGGTACACTCAATGCAGTTCAACACACAAATATTTGAATTGAGAATTATAATCAGAACTGTTTTGACTCAGTTGCAATTTTTATTCCAGTAGAAGTATAAATCAAATTGCAGTTCTTGTTGCATTACAGGCTTATATCATCATGAGGAATGCAAAATATTGCACACTATGCTTTCAGTTACTTACACACTGTGCCACTACTGACCAGAAAGGTGTAAACCTGATGGGGGACAAAATATTGAGCTACTGTACATATGCAATTAAAAGGTTTTCGCATATCCCAACTCATCTGGAAGCTGTCAGAGCGCAGGGTCAGTATGGTAGGCGCCTGGAGCTGATAGGGCTGGTGCCTTGCTCAAGGCTCAACAGTGGTAGCTTGGCAGTGCTGGGGCTTGAACCGCTGACCTTGTACCCAGAGCCTTAACCACTGGATAACACTGCACCACTACTGTAGTAGTAGTAGTAGTAGTAGCTTAATCTTGTACTATACTTTTCAACACACAAGAAATATGCATGACTATTGTAGGAATGGCCCATGATTGTTATTAATATTAACAAGCATTATTCTTATTTATTAATGGTACTATTTGCATTAGCAGTAGTAGCAACAGTAGTAGTCACAGTAGTAGAATTAATACTAGAAGTAGTAAAGTAGTAGTAGTAGTAGTAGTTATAACAGACATAGGTCAGGAGATTATGGTAATATTTGCATCAAGCATCAGAATGAGTGAGCATTGTGTACCTACATGGGCTGTAGAACATTGAGTAAATATATGTATATTATTTATCCAATTCAATAGACTAAGTTTTAGAGACAGATGATGCTGATGCAAATATGAGTGCAAACAGGAACTCACAAATCATTAACATCATTCCACCACAGCAGGAGCTGACAAGCTGAGCAAACCCAGTGCTCAATCTGCACTAGTGTCCATATATGGACAGGGCCACACACTTTGTCTGTGAGTGTGATCTTTACCTATGCTGCAAAATATGCAGTAGGTCTCTATGTATTTGGACAGTGTCACGCTGACTTGTACAAACTGTCAATCAAACTATTATTTAGAACTTAGCGCATCACACATTTTTCTTGGTAACTGCTCCACTGTCACAAAGAGTGTGTATGCTCACTGAGTGCTCACCTGAATAGGAAATGCAGATGCTATATATCTCAACAAACAACATACCATGTAGTGTAGACAGGCATCATTGATAAAAACAATCTTTGACTTGACTTGACTTGAATCAACAAAAGGTAGAGAGGAATGTGCACTAGATTTGGTCACACAATAGCAGTCAAGATCGATGCAGAACTACACACCATGCTGCCTTAAGCAATCATTATTTATGGTATTCATCAAACCCTATTCTTAACTCATTCCTCAACTTACTAAGAATAATTATTAGGATCATGGTTGGTAGTACTAGTAGTAGTAGTTAAAAGTAGTTTAAAAAGAACAAAAACACTTCATACTAGTGTTTAAGAGTATACAGGATATTCCTAATAAAGGCAGAGGTCGGTGGACGATAGAGCTTGACTGCCATCGTGTGGCAATGTTTACATGTGGCAGAAAAATGTACATTAAAGAATTGATGCTCACATCATTTTGTGTGATTATTGTATGGAACAGCCATTTACTCTAGGGTTTCGCATAGTTTGAGATGAGATCAGAACAAACAAACAAACAAACAAACAAACAAACAACATACACGAATACAGCCTTAAAGAAATAGACCAAAAACACTTTATACTAGTGTTTAAGATTTGCTAGATTTGGTCACACACAGCAGTCAAGATCGATGCAGAACTACACACCATGCTGCCTTAAGCAATCATTATTATTATTTATGGTATTCATCAAACCTATTCTTAACTCATTCCTCAACTTACTAAGAATAATTAAAAAAGTACTAGTAAAAAAAAGACCAAAACACTTCATACTAGTGTTTAAGGGTATACAGGATATTCCTAATAAAGGCAGAGGTCGGTGGACGTTATAGAGCTTGACTGCCATCGTGTGGCAATGTTTACATGTGGCAGAAAATTTAGAATAAAGAATTGATGCTCACATCATTTTGTGTGATTATTGTGTATGGAACAGACATTTACTCTAGGGTTTCGCATTAATAGTTTGAGATGAGATCAGAACAAACAAACAAACAAACAAACAAACAAACAACATACACGAATACAGCCTTAAAGAAATAGACCAAAAACTCTTCATACTAGCGTTTAAGATTTCTAGATTTGGTCACACATTAGCAGTCAAGATCGATGCAGAACTACACACCATGCTGCCTTAAGCAATCATTATTATTATTTATGGTATTCATCAAACCCTATTCTTAACTCATTCCTCAACTTACTAAGAATAATTATTAGGATCATGGTTGTTAGTAGTAGTAGTAGTAGTAGTAGTAGAAGAATTAGGTCTGAGATGAGATCAGAACAAACAAACAAACAAACATATACAGAATAACACTTAAAAGACCATAAACACTTCATACTAGTGTTTAAGGTACAGTATACAAACAAACAAAGAAACAAACAATATACACAAACAAAACTAAAAAAAAAATACAATAAAATTTGAAAATAAAAAAAAAGACCAAAAACACTTCATACTAGTGTTTAAGGGTATACAGGGATATTCCTAATAAAGGCAGAGGTCGGTGGACGTTGTAGAGCTTGACTGCCATCGTGTGGCAATGTTTACATGTTGCAGAAAAATGTAGATTAAAGAAATTGATGCTCACATCATTTTGTGTGATTATTGTGTATGGAACAGGCATTTACTCTAAGGTTTCGCATTAAAAGTTTAAGATGAGATCAGAAAAAAACAAACAAACACACACACAAACAAACAAACAACATTCACAAATAAAACCTTAAAAAAAATTTGACCAAAAACACTTCATACTAGTGTTTAAGGGTATACAGGGTTTCTTCCTAAAGTGAACTGTGAGTCTCTTTTTGTCTCGCTTCGTGTTTATCTAATAGGCCAGTAGAACACGTCATATATATCAAATTGCACTAGTGCCCATAACTATTTTGACAGCACAAGTTCATAGATCATTTGAATATCTCTTCTTTTGTCCAATGTTGCACAATATCCTGGAAAGTGTCAGTATATTTGGACTGTGTTACAATTTGAAGAGAGAAACAGAGTGAGAGAGTCAATAATGTCACATTAGATTAACATATGTCTCCCACTCTCTCTTTCTATCTCTCTCTCTCTCTCTCTCTCTCTCTCTCTCTCTCGCTTGAACACCTTCACCTCCTCCAGTCCCACACTCAGGGATGCGTATTGTACCCTTACTTATATTCACTTTTCCACTAATGAGTGCTTACCTGCCTAGGCCTTAGAAAGCATCATCAAGTTTGCTGATGACACCACAAATGGTAGGCCTGATCAGAGGTAAAGATGAGACGGCTTTCAGGGAGGAGATCCAGCGCCTAGTAATTCACACCAACAGAGATGTTGTGGAGTGTGAATTCAGCCTCAAGTTACTTCAAGTCCTTATCTTCGAGGATCTCACCTGGTCACTGAACTCTTCTCTCTACTTCGCACACCCATGACTTCAGTACCACTCAGATTACATCACTTCAATACCAGAAACTTGTTGGGATGTGAAGGGTCCGTTGTCTCATTTTACTGTGTACTGCGTCAGCTATATATGGTTGAAATGACAATAAAAGTTTCTTGACCTGACCTCTTGACTTGTCTCAACAACGCCTGTGATTGCTGAGGACACTTTAAAAGTCCTGTCTGTGCTACAGGATACTGGAGAACTTCTACAGCTGTACCATTTCTGTGTGGTACAGCAACTGCACTGCTCCAGGCCCTAAAAAATAAAATGGAAAATGAAAATTTCCCAATGAATCATTGGCACTCAGCTCCCCATCCTGGAGAACATTCACAAGAAACACTGTCTGGAAAGGGCGCAGCAGTTGTCTGTGCAGAGCTCACAAGATCATCAAGGACCCTTCACATCCCAGTCACAAACTGTTTAACCTCCACCATCAAGATCGAGATACAGAAACATACGCACCAGACCAGCAGGATCAGGGACAGCTTTATTTCCATCCACCATCACCACACTGAACTCTACACTACACCGTTAGATCACTGTATAAGCACTGTATATGTGAATGTTACATATTGTTTTTTGTTTACTCCGCATTCTCTACACATATTGTGCCTCACTTCCATCTGCACTACTATTATATTTATGTGTATCTGTATATACCTTACTGTACATCCTGCCACATTCATGTATATACAGATATATATATTTCTATCTATCTAACGAACCTCTGAGCAGATGCTAAATGCATTCTCTTAGCTCTGTACATGTATCTTGCACGATGACAATAAAGTCAACAATAAATCTAATCTAAAATATAAGATGAAATTACACTAGTGTCCATGAGTACTTGGAGAGGGCCACTATTCATTCATTTCATTTGTTGCTCTTAGACACATTTTCCCACACAAATACACACACACACACACATATATATATATATATATATATATATATATATATATA
>NW_025804732.1:0-6018 GCF_014805685.1 Silurus meridionalis | reverse complement strand
ATCAGTGACTGCCCTTTTCTGTTATATCTCTCTGCTTTCACAATCTGTCCTTTACTAAGAATCTGACAAACACCAAAATTATTTTACATTTTGTGATAATAATCATCATCATTATCATTATTATTAGTAGTAGTATTAGTATTATATTAATAGTAGTTGTAAACAGAAGCCCTTAAATCTGCATCTCCCGCTCGCTACTGGTAGCGTGGCCGAGCGGTCTAAGGCGCTGGATTAAGGCTCCAGTCTCTTTGAGGCGTGGGTTCGAATCCCACCGCTGCCACTTTATAATTTTGGTCAAATACAGTAGATCTCCTTCCGTTAATTCTGCAGATGTTGATCAGCGGGTCCAAAGCCTAGATCCGTCGAGATTTTGGCAAAATTTTTCAATATCAAACAAGCAGACTTGAGCATTATCCAAGCAAACAGTAGAATTCGAACAGAGTCAGCATGTTAAATAGTTTTCTCATGTTTTTCCAGTATCAACTCAACAAGTCTCCCCTCCATGGGCTCAGTTCATTGTGACCAACTAGGTAGACATCTGTCAGAAGTGGGATTCGAACCCACGCCCAGAGGAGACTGCGACCTGAACGCAGCGCCTTAGACCGCCGCCATCCTGACAGCCAGGGCGTGAAGCCTCTTGCCTTGGTGACCATTGTCTAGGTCATATGTTGAACACGCAAATGTAGAAGACGATTTCGCTCATGTTTAATTATCTATGCGGATGACTTTAAATAGTTCTGCTGCAGTGTTAAAGCGCTGTGTTCTGGCGGAACAATCTGTGGGGAATTTGTGAAAGACACCACTAAGATCACAAATGTAGTAGGCATGATTTTAACATGGTGCAGGGAGACCCCAACAGATATTAGGTCCGTCACCTTATCCTCCCAGCCTTGATTATGGAAAGTTTTCCATGACCCATGCACATACACCAATGAGTCAACTGGTGCTTGCCTGCATCAAAAGGAAACCAATGGCAATCTTTCTGTTTGGTGCACAAAGTTGGCAGGTCATTCGAATCCAGCATTTGTCCTTTTCACCCATGTACTCATCACATGCAGATAGTGAAGTAATAGGATTTGGAAATAGGTTTTTACTTTTCCCCACTCTGAAGTGAAACTCATCCTTATATGTGATCTCAATCTATGTCCACCTCTCTGCTAATCACATGCGAGCACAACATTCTTACCCCTATTCCCTATTCTAAAATATTATTATATATTGTTTAAATGTTGATGAACACAAATGTTAATAAAAAAAACTACTTTAATTAAAAACAACAAGCAATTTTGTCTTGTGTTTCTTCCCCCTAACTGTACTTCCCCCAAACCGTAAATTTTTACCCCTATTGCATATTGTACATTTTCACCTTGTATATGGTGGACATTCAAACATTTGACCTTTCCTTAAAAAAAGTATGTGCTGTTATCTACTCCAACAAGGCTAGTTATTTTTTTTTTAGTTGAAGAGATTGTGGCAAGCAAAATTACTATTTCCTCAAGGTTATTATGTCCCCATGGATTTTAATCCACTTATCCTACAGCAATTTGATTACAATGCTTACAATATTTTTATCGTTTTTTATCTGGATAGAGTTGTATTTAACATTGGGGAACACCCACTAACTAAGTCAGCTCATGTTATTACTTATATTAGATAAGCCGTTGTTCCCTTATCAGCCTGACTTTTTTACTTCATGAAACAAAAAGACAATAAAATGCAGCTTGTCATACTACTAATACTAAAAAGTTTAGAAAACTTTGCACTACATCAGTACATCATGTAGTGCACCTAGGGATGAGTTTAAGTATAATTTTTCAGAAGCAACGAAGATCACCTACCCCTGGTCTTACACCGTGTTTCAATTCCACAGACCTGTATGTGAACAGCTGTGTTGCACTGGAATTAGCTCAAAGCCGCTTAGCATGCGAGCGGTAGCGATCAATGCCCGCATTCTCCAGTGTAGTCCTGAAGACTAGCTATTTTGGTGCTAGTGTTGATTGTAAGTTCTGCTTCTTTTGGAATTCAAAGTGTAATTCTTTTCCCTAATGTAGCGGCAAATTAGGCAACAAAGCAACTGAGGTGTCTCAAGCCTCTTAGAAAGATGAAGTAGTGCATGGACCCCAATTGGTGAGACAGGGTAGCTTAAACTGAGAAGCCACAGATATCATCTAGTCATTTGTGAAATATGGATCTGAAGAGTGAGACTACTTGTCCAGTGCACATAGGGATGAGTTTACGTAGTATAATTTTTCAGAAGCTACGAAGATCAACTACTCCTGGTCTTACACCGTGTTTCAATTCCACAGACCTGTATGTGAACAGCTGAGTTGCAGGAAATTAGCTCAAATGGTAGAGCGCTTGCTTAGCATAGAAGAGGTAGCGGGATCGATTCCTGCATTCTCCAGTGAAGTCCTGAAGACTAGTTATTTCGGTGCTAGTGTTGATTGTATGTTCTGCTTCTTTGGAATTCAAAGTGTAATTATTTTCCTAATGTAGCGCCTTTTAATGTCTTACACCGTGTTTCAATTCCACAGACCTGTATGTGAAGCGCTGTTGGAGGAATTAGCTCAAATGGTAGAGCCGCTTAGCATGCGAGAGGTAGCGGATCGATGCCCGCATTCTCCAGTGCATTCCAGAAGACTAGTTATTTCTGCTAGTGTTGATTGTATGTTCTGCTTCTTTTGGAATTCAAAGTGTAATTCTTTTCCCTAATGTAGCGCCACATGAGGCGCAACAAAGCAACTGTCAGAAAAGGATCTTATTAAGCATAATCACACCAGAATGGCCTGTACGGGATCGAACGACCTTGGCGTTATTAGCACCACGCTAAACCAACTGAGCTAACCGGCCAACACGACAAGTAGCCTCCTCCATAGGCACTCGTCCGACAAGCGACAGGTTCGCCAGTGTTGCTTGGATGGATTGCTGTAGGTTTGAGTATCATTAACAGTTCAGGAACTAGTAGGTCTCCTAGTCACATTTTTACACATGGGAGTTATAAGTCCCACTCACCATGCAGAGTACAAAACACTCTTCTAAACCAAGGAGACAATGTAGCTGGTGAAATGACACAAATGGAAGCGTTGAAGAAAGCATTTCCACATGAAATTCTTATGGGTCAAACTCCCATCATGCAGATTACAGACCTTTTCTATGGAATTAGTCCAAGGATCTTAGCAGGCATTAATGGCTGCAAGCCCCGAAGGTCAGCAATTCCTATATGTTTTAATGGGGCTCAACATTTCAGTATTATCCATAAAGACCTCTCCTAACTATGCAGAATTTAACATATCCACTTTAATTGACCACTTCTACCCAATCAGTAACACAAACAATTCTTGGTGACTCAAGCCTCTTAGAAAGATGAAGTAGTGCATGGACCCCGATTGGTGAGACAGGGTAGCTTTAACTGAGAGAAGCCACAGATATCATCTAGTCATTTGTGAAATATGCATCTGAAGAGTGAGACTACTTTTCCAGTGCACATAGGGATGAGTTTAAGTAGTATAATTTTTCAGAAGCTACA
Organism: Silurus meridionalis; assembly: GCF_014805685.1. Lineage (NCBI taxonomy): Eukaryota > Metazoa > Chordata > Actinopteri > Siluriformes > Siluridae > Silurus > Silurus meridionalis. The sequence goes on along the minus strand of NW_025804732.1, from coordinate 2,492 downwards.
AAGATCACCTACCCCTGGTCTTACACCGTGTTTCAATTCCACAGACCTGTATGTGAAGCGCTGTGTTGGAGGGGAATTAGCTCAAATGGTAGAGCTTAGCATGCAGAGGTAGCGGATCGATGCCGCATTCTCCAGTGCAGCCCAGAAGACTGGTTATTTCGGTGCTAGTGTTGATTGTATGTTCTGCTTTTGGAATTCAAAGTGTAATTCTTTTCCTAATGTAGCGCCACATGAGGCGCAACAAGCAACAGATTAACTGTCAGAAAAGGATCTTATTAACCAAGACGGGACTCGCATCTTGTGGCAAAGAGTGGCTCGGATCTATTTTCTAGCTTCCAAACGGTGCTGGGAAACCCAGTGGGGTTCTTGTCAATATCAGATGAAGTTTCAATTGAATTTGAATTACAATGTAAAGGATTCAATCAGAGACGATGCTCAGCCATCATGATAACAAAACAAGTGTTCAAGCCAGTAATTTTAAATGAAACCTAGACATTTGTTTTGGTGACCATGTGTAGGCAAAACTAACGACAAAAAGTCATGGATGTATGTTGTTGCCGCTTTTAATTATCTACGGGTTGACTTCAAAACGTGCTGCAGTGTTAAAGAGCTGTGTTCCAGTATTTCTTCTCTTTAAGCATGTTCTGAGCACATGCAGATCTTGAAGTGAAAGGATTTTAAAATAGGTTTTACTTTTCTTCATTTTGAAGTGATACTCATCCTTATCTGTGATCTTAATCGATGTTCACCTCTCTGCTAATCACATTTAAACACTACATTTTTACACTTATTCCCAATGAAAGGTGGCTCATATAAAATTGTGACATTTATTGAATGTATGATTAAATGACTCTGGCCTAAGTGTTCTTAGGCCAGCTAAAAATGTGCATATAGGAAGATATTGCACGCAAACATTTGATACCTTCATGGCATTATGTGTTCAGATTGCCATGATGGAATCCTTGATCACAATTTCCTTGTAGAGCTTTTTCTTAATCTGCAAAATTGTCCGACCAATATGAAATAAAATGGTAGGATTTTTTTTGTATATTCAAAAGGTCCAAATGACACATACTAAGCTTATTTTTTAGAAAGCATTAAAGGACTGGATTATGCAGACCAGTGTACAGTGTAAAGCCATACACTGATTTGCTTTTATGTGACACTTTTTCTTTCACAATGGCTGTACATGAGAAAGTGTCACGGTTTATGGCGAATAATGCTCTTCACACCTTGGGAGACAATGGTCCACCTCTAATTGAATTATCAAGATAACATGCCACTGTAGGAAAGGAAATAAAAGGAATCTGAGGATACTAACAGAAAGGACGTTTCATTTTTTTTCCTTTTGCACTTTATTTACACACAGATTTAACCACACATTTGCACACTTTTGTACCATTCGAGGAATCAGATCCTGTACAAACGACAACACAAGTGAACATCGCGTGCCTGGCATTCCAAAGTGTTTTTCTGCTTGCAAGGCACAAAGATCCAGCAAGCAGGAGTGACAATAGGTCTGGTGTAGGCATTGTGCTCTTTCACGGGCCAAAGGGGTCCTTGGGCGACAGGTAGCTTGGCCAAGTAGACTGAGGTGCTGGGTTTACCCACGGCTGCCAGGGAGTATTTTAAAGGTTGTGTGAATTGCGACTTTGGTCATCAAAGGTTTCCTAGGGATTGTGGCTCCCTTCTTTCTCACTGTCCACTTACGTGCCTCCGGTGGGCTCAAGAGCCCAACTAAGACAAAAAAGCAAAATGTACCTCGTTTCTTCAGCAGTGCCGTCAGTTCTCTTTATCGGACGAGGTGGCGAGAGGTTAGGGCGATGGACTGCTAATCCATTGTGCTTTGCACGCGTGGTTCGAGTCCGCCCTCGTCGCAAGGTTGTGTCTTTGTCACCGATTTGCAACAACTTGTGGCTCTTTTGCTATTTCTATCACAGGGCTTTAGGATATAATGCTTCTCAGTAAAGCCATACTTGACTGTTTAGAGGAATTTCTGAAGCTGAGAGATTTGCGTAAGCATTGTGACTTCTTGCCTCAAAGGCTTCCCTAGGGATTGTGGCCCCCGTCTTTCTTGCTGTCCACGTACATGCCTTCAGTGGCCTCAAGAGGCCAACTTAGACAACAAACCAAAATTTACCATTGGCAGAAGACGCAAGTGTGTGCCGTTACCTTTAGAGAATTTCGAAGCTGTTTTGTTGCTGTCTATTTTGCAAAGGTTGTCTGTTTCCACGATGGATCGTTGCAGCTGTGGCAAAATGACAGTGGCAAAAAAAACTTGCGTCTAAATCCTGTTATTATATGTGGATGATTGTTGACAATCAGAGGGCAATGCAATGGACCACCAATTCTGCACAGCCTGTTGTGTGTTTTTGTATCACTTTGTTCTCGAGCAAAAGTCTTTTGTAAAGCGTGTTTCGTGCTTGCCGCTGACGTTATGGCCGGCTGCGACAGCATCTCCTCCACAAGCTGGCGTCTCATCTCCCGTTCTC
>NW_025804731.1:0-6018 GCF_014805685.1 Silurus meridionalis | reverse complement strand
TATACTAAAGCCCAAAGTGTGTTCTTTAAAAGATATTTAAATTGTGTATGTATAACTGTTGTCAGGAACTTTACATTATGTTAAATCATTTTCAGCTGTGACAAAAGTGTGTTGAAACTGAACATTCAAGAATTTATTTTCATATAACAGTATTTATTCAGTAAACTTAAGTTCATTTTAGAATTCAGTGCTGTTTATTTGTGAAGTCTATTTAATAAACTATTGATTCATTAAGTTCAATTATCCTCAAAATATTTTTACATTCAATAAAACAAATCATCCAGTTTTCATTGATGTTTATTTAGTGAATAATGCATTTAATAAACAATTGGTTTTACTCAGAATGATTTTAATAAAATGTGTTTTTATAAACTCATCAAGCATTTAGATAAAATCACCAGTGTTAAAATAAACATTTTTTCCCCAGGATTGAGTAACAATTTGTGAGTAATATATAAACCTCACTCATGTTTGCAACCTGCATGGTTCCACTGGAAGGACCTTCTGTGTGTAAAGCAGATGTGATGACCACTACCCTATGGATCCACACAATCATCTGCACAGCATAAATGAGCAGAAATAATGATTCAGGCAAAATGTTTTCCAGATTGCAACTATACAGTTTTGGGAAACTTGTTGTACCCTCAGCTTTCTGTTCTCGGTTGAGAGGATTACAAGTGCTTTTCTAATACTGTATGAGAGTGTGTGATCTGAGTCTGTGCAGCTGCTGTTCTCACTCTATTTATTCCAGCTCTTTTTTAAAGTCGTGTTACATCCTCGATGACTTCAAACTTTACTCTTTACACTATTAATACAATTCTAAAATGAATTGTATTGATTTGTATGAATCGTCTTGTACGAATTGTATGAATGAAGAATATTAATACATTTTATTCACTCTATGGTGCTCGTGATCAGGGATAAAACACACAGCACACATTATGACGCGTCCACTGCAAAAAATATCCGTCGAAATAAAGAAATAAAAGCATGATTTAAGAAGAAACTCTACAGACTAGAAACAAGTCAAATGATCTACCAGTGCAGTAAAATAATTACACTTGGTAAGATTTCTTGAAATAAGAAGTGATTAAAGCGATGCTGCAGCACTCGTGTGTCTGTTTTCTGAAGCAGCTTCTGCACCTGACGCCGCACGAGGACTCGACTTCTTTGATGGACCCTTGTGAGGTCTGTTCTGAGTGGAACACGTCTTGAAAACCTCTGTATGACCCTGACCACTGTACTGTAACTCAGTGTCAGGATGTTACTGATCTTCTTATCGCCTCGGCATCATGGTGGAGTCTCCTGTCATCAGAGAGTCTTTACCATGAGGTGCCGTGTAGAACATCCAGTGGTCAGTATGAGAGAATTGAATAACAGAATATAAGATTTTTCTCCAAAGTTTAAATAACATTGGATTTTTTTCCATTTGTTGAATTTTAAGTTCATTCATTTTTCATTCATGTATTTTTGCTCTTGTTGTGAAGTGAAGTTTGTGTCATTGCTGCTACACTGTGCATCTGAACGATCACGACTCAAATCTCACAATAAACTTTAGGGTTTTATCACATTTTCTACTTTCATTCATCTGATTGTCTCCCCAGTGTCCAACTGCTCCATGGCTTTGTGTATCAGTCACCTCACAACTATAGCAAAGAGTTTTTATTATTGACCGAGTAAATTCCAAGTGATTCAGTGCTTATGCTCAGAGACTGACCTGATTTTTTTCAACTACTGCTGAATGTTTGTTTACATTCACAATATTCAATATTATATGCACATTATATTCCACATGGATCGTGCAGTACAGTGTACAAGTTGTTAATAACATTCTTGTGTATGTTTCTATTTTCTTTATAGTGATTAATCTGTAGGATAAATCATATAAATGTGGAAATCTTCATATAATAATAATCATAAAATTTATAATTTTAGAATATGAAAGTATGTTTAAATGTAGACCTTTAGGTACTAAAGCACCCTATTGCAATAAAGTATTATTATTATTATTATTATTATTATTATTATTATTATTATTATTATTAATATTATAATGACAAACTGTGTTTATAAAATAAACATGAAATAAGGCTGTAATACTGCACTGTATTTAACTGTCTGAACCAGATTTATTCTAGTTTTAAACATATTGATAGTCATTTTATTTATTTTTGTTGTATTTTGATGTTTTCAATTTCATTTCAGTAAATTATGACTTTATGTTTTTAATTTATTACCCAGTAAAAGCCTTGCTATTTATAAATGTGTATTTAAAACACAGATATTTAAAAAAGAATAATACATCAAAAGATCTAATATCTACCAAACTACAAAAATCACTCAGTGTTGAATTGAGGTTTTTGGACATTTATTCCAGCTCATAAATCCTATAAAACATGCAGCATTAAACATGAACTTCCAGCAGATGAACATCTCATAATACTGTCTGGAAGTGAGAAATGTACAGGTTGTTTTTACTCCATACACATGAACTTACTTTGATCAGAAACACAATCATACTCCAAATCAATTAATCAATAAAGTCAATAAAAGAATCCCAAACTGCTGTGTGTCTTGTCCTCGCTATTAATGACGTCATTAGAGCTCCACTACTTCTAATTACCTGCTGTGACAGTGAGCTCTAATACATCACACTGCCACCTACTGGTCATTTATGATTCTGCAACATTCATAGAGTCACTCCGGTCAACTTCCGGTTCTCAACTCGGATTCACTCGCTTTATACACAGTTTACAGCCGTTTTTATCTTATTTATGACTGTAATATCGCTCTTCTCTCAGGAACAACAGAAAAGCTGTGAAGACATGCTATTTTATCCGCTCTTGACCTCTGTAATGTGCGCATGCGCATAGTGTCAGGTAAAGAGACCGGTTACGTCACAGACGGAGGGCGGGCATCTGCCTGTGACGTCACAGTAAGGCAACGTCTATAATTGGGAATGCGTCTCTGTTTCTCTCATTTCCAGGTTTTTGCTTGTGAGTAAAGAGGCATAAACATGGAGCTCTTCAGAAGGTTAAGAGAATTTTTTCAAAGCAGAAGAACAAAGAAAACTAAGCAGATTGCTGAAATGAAGGAGAAACTGGAGCACATGGAGAAAGTAGTAAAAGACTTGGATGCATTTTCTCTTCTAATGATAGAGAAGATAACAGAAGAGAAAGAAGAGAAAGCCATTCTGCTACAGACGGTGCAAAAGCTGGAGGCTACTTTGGCTTCTGAGCGAAGCAGCAGGAACAGGACATAACTGAGAGAAGCCAGAGCTGGGCAAGAGAACAAAACAACTGGAGGAACGTGTTGCTCAGCTTGAGTTTATTTTGGAGCAGACCACCATGGAGCTCCAGTCTTCCCTGAAAATCCATAAGGAACTGGAGAAAACTGTAGACTGTGAGAGAGAGCTGGACAAGAGAACAAAAGAAAGTGGAGGAACATGTTGCTCAGCTTGAGGTCACTTTAGAACAGACCACCATGGAGCTCCAGGATACTCAGAATCACTGTGAGAAAAAAAAATAGTGCAGAGCAGGAGAGAGATCATTTGATCAGAGAGAAAGAGCGACTGGAGGAACGTGTTGCTCAGTTTGAGCCCACGTTGGATTTTGAGGAAAAACAAGAGGACGAAAGAGAGAAAACTAAACTTGACATAGAGGAGAGGAACAACTTACAGCTTCAGACCAACAGGGGGCTCCAGGATACCCAGAATCTCTGTGAGGAAGAAAAGAAGACTTCAGAGAATAAAACAGATCATTATATGAGAGTCCGAGAGCGATGGGAGGAAATTGTTGCTCAGCTGAGACAAGAAAACCTTCAAAAGAAAAGGAGAAATAGAAAAAAAAGGAGACGACAAGAGAAACAGAGAGTCTGAACATGTCTTTTTCCTCTTTCTGTATCTCTTTTGGCTATTTATGATAGTTTTACACTTATAGTCAATAGTATAAAGCTGAGTGTAAAGCTATTGTATCTTGTAGATCGTCTCGCCTTTTAATCATTTTTATTTCTGTCTTGTCAAATCTTTTTAATCTTTTTAAATCTTGATTTTAATCTTTTCTACAAAGAGTCACAATAAACACTATTAACAACCATGATTTTGTCTTCCTTACAACGCTGTATGACCTCCTCGTGGATTTTTCCACTTAGTTTATATCGCTCTTGTGGGGCAGGGGGCTGTGGCTCGGGGTCATAATGCTGAGGGGGAGGGAGGTCAGGAGGGAGAGGGAAACTGGTCCTCAGTGCCACATTGTGCAAAACACCACACACCCTGATAATCTTACACACTTTTTCCGGGTGGTATAGAAGTCTTCCACCTGAGACATCCAGAGCTTCACATCTGCATTTCAGGAGGAGAGAAGTGTCTGAGGGGTGAAGCCTCTGTCACCTGTCATATTATAGACTACATCAGGACAATGTTTACAATTTCTACATATTGTTAAAGTCACCAAGAAGCCAGTCATCACATCCTGCAGCTGCCTGTAGTCTATTCCCTACACTGCTATGTGTCAGGATAAAGGAATCATGTGCTGCAGCAGGTCAGTGTGCCACAGTGAAGGAAAACCTGATGTATCGACTACCCACCTTAAAAATAACATCCAAAATGACAGGCATTATGACACTCAGGGGCAGATACCAGACCTATAGCAGACCCTGTCTGCCATTTCCCACTAGAAACAACCTGTTGTCATTAACCCCAGAGTGGTGAGGACCTGTATTTGGACGGGGACGGCATGGTTCTGGTGTGTTTCCCTCTGTAGTACTGGACCCAATTCAGCACATAGATCCAGGAGCACAGCTGTAGGAATCTAAATCAGATTATTAGCCAGTCATCATCCAGACCAAGAAATCATCATGGTCCCTGGAGATTTTCTTCTTAATCTTCCATTGGCACCACAGCATTAATGATTTATTCCAGCTCATTATGAAAAGATAAAATAAACTGATATTTGGTCCTGTGCCATGAACATAAAAGCAATAATAGCTACAGAAAAGCTCCTGCTTCCCTCTGTAGCGGGTATTTAAATCCCATTTAAAATGCTTTCAGTGATTCTACATTCTGTTTATATGAAGTGTTTCAACAGTTTGCATGTTAATTGGCTGTATGGTGCATTAAAGAGCATTTTAGGTGAATTTATGAACCACATCTGGCTGGAAAAGACACGTGTCCAAACACTTTTGACCACACAGTGTGTATCAGCTGAAAAGCAGCAGCTTCGGATCAGTCGCTTTTCCACTGGGATTCAACTCTGAAAAATCACTTTTGATTTTTATTATATGAAATATTTAATATTCTTTATTTGATATTATTTAAATTATTAATACAGTGGAACCCGGTTATGTCGATGTCCTAGGGGGTCGCCAAAAAGCATCGAGGTAACCGATGATTGAGATAAACGAAAATCAAAATGGCGGCAATATATTAACGTGCTTGAAATTTCTTTATGTACATGATGTGCGTTAATAAATGAGAATGTGCATGCACGTGTTTTTGAAGGGTTTTTACACAACAGCGTTGCCGCAATTTGTTTGATGAAGGCATGTTATAAAAATACATACAGTACATGTTTATCTGTCAGGAATCCACCTGCCACGCCCCCTTCGGCCCCTTCAGCATGTCAGGTGTTTTCGGCCGCTTTCTCTGAAGCTCCGGCTTCATTCGCGCACATATGGTGCTCGTTTATCATCATCACCAGCTCTATTTAAACTTCCACACTGTCACCGTCCGTTATTGTTGGTATATGTTGGTTCACAGCGGTCGTTGTTATCGCTCATGTGTATCCCGGTACATGCCTTCCCACCGGCACTCTCTCAACGGCTGCTCTTTTCTTCCCAAAGCTGCGGCGCCCTACTAACACTACGAACACTAGCACTATCTAACCGCAGAGATTCACCAGTATACAATACAACACCTGTAGCAGCTGTAAGGCTTGATTTTTCCGCCACTTCCGCGACTTCTTCTGCGGCTGCACCGAGATAACCGACATTAAATGCCAAATTTTTCCCCTTGTGCTCGAG
>NW_025804730.1:0-6021 GCF_014805685.1 Silurus meridionalis | reverse complement strand
GCAACATTTATATCTGCAAAATTGATTATTTTCAAAAATATTGATTATTATTAAGATATTCATTGAATATCAAAGCATAATTTTCATAAATTCTGTAAAAACTCAACTGAAAAATGTTATTAGACTGCAATTATTGAAGCTCTGATTTTTTCAAAATATAATCAAGTCTCTTACAGAGCATCAACAAAGATCGACATTGAAGAAAAACACCAGTCTTACAAAAAGAAGAACATATATTTTAGATGTTAATGTAAACAAAATTTTATTTATTTTTGTTTAATTTTTCTTATTTTCTTGTTCATATTCACATTCATATTTATTATAACAAAAAAAAGTTGTTCAAATAATGTATTGTCTTGAAGAGTCAATTCATAAATAAAAAAATTTAAACATTTTGGCAAAAGCCTTCTGTGTGCTGTCAATGAGTTTCTTAACCGCTGAAAATACGATTCCAAGTCTCAGGCTTCTAGGACGAAGAAAGCGGTTTTTCGAACCAAGCGTTTTGCACAAGCAGCATGCACTTGCCCATGATACATGTTTATGAAAGGAGGATATATCAAAACATTTTCTGCCAAATATGATATACACTAGTTATTTCAAAATATGAATTTTCATATTCACAATCATAATTTCATAAAACTGCAAAAAGTTGATGAAAATGCTTTAGAAAGTCATAATTCATCAAAACCTAACAACAGCACATATTAGCAAAGCCTTCTGTGTTCCTAATGCTGTTAAATATAACGTGAATGGAAATGTGAATTAACATTTTTGAATTACAAAATTAATTCTATTTTTGGGTGTCAGTGGTCTGATTAAGTCAAGTTCAAGTTTTTTCCAATAGCATTTTTCACAATGGAATTGTCTCAAAGCAGCTTTGCAGAATTTAGGAATGATGTGTATTTATCCCTGATGAGCAGCCTGGGGTGACTTATTATAATCATATCTTTGCAGCCTGTGTCAGTGTGATCTCACAGAGGAAAGCTGTAGGGTTCTGTGCTCAGTTCTCAACTCAAAAGCTTCAAGTCTGAGAGAACTGGACTTGAGTTGCAATTACAAACTAAAGGATTCAGGAGTGAAGCTGCTCACTGCTGGACTTAAGAATCCACACTGTACACTGGAGATACTGAAGTAAGTGTCTTTTGTAAGAGGTTTTTTTTGTAAATATTATATCAATATTTAATGACGTCCAAAATATTTACAAAAGAAAAAACCCTCAGAAAACATGGTTAATGACTAAATTGGCTTTTCCATGGTGAGTAGCTTGGTGCAGAGGAATGAAATTGCATACCTTGGAGAATGTGTTTGCAAGATTGTGGTATTTCTTTGGATTGTGGGAATCCTATAATGAAGTCTACCATGAGGTTTAACAAGAGTTATCATGGGATAGGAAGAGGGTGGAGCAAGCTCAATGGGGTGGAGAGGGTGGAGTAGTCAAGTCAATAGATTCTATTCTCCTCCTGTTCTCCTGCTCTTTCACCAAAAGTCCATTCATTAAAGTTCCATCATTGTTGAGGTTATCAGCTTTCAACTAATGGAGACGTGAGTGTTAAACTATTCATGGTGATTGTAGTCCTGAGCCATTGTAGCACACTAAAAATAATCATTACAGTCAAGTCCATCTTCATGGTTCTTAATTTTAAGTAAATGGGTGACAGGGAAAGAGAAACATATCATTTAGTATCCTTAATGTTACTATTAGATTTTTATCCAGCCCAAACTAAAATCAAATCTTGAGTTCTCCAATAAAATCTACAATGCCCCCTGGTGTCCGACTGATATCAGGGAAGAAACACAGGCACACATTATTGTGTTTAAGTCAGAAAACTGGGAGGTATATAGGTATCTTTCAGATAACTATTTCTTATTTGGAAATAAAAATAAAACAAGGAAAAGCTGAGATATACATACATTCAGGTTCTAAAAGGTCTACATAGTCTTACAGACAAAAGGACAAATGAGAATTGAGAGGTATGCAGAAAGAGCTGAATGTGAGACTAAATGAGACTGAGTGAGAGGAAAGAGCCTGCAGAAGGAAGCTGGAGGGTAGACTTCAACAGAACAATGCTATGGAGGTGTGTGCTGGAATGGAGCAGATCAATGGAGCAGGTTAAGGGGATAACAGCAGCCTGTGGAGGGCAGCCTAAAAAGCAATAACGAACTGAATTTGTTCTTCAATTGATTCAGCACAACACAACCATGCACATTATCCCTCCCAGTCCTCATTCTCATCACTACCATCATTGTTTCCAAAGTCACCAAAACAAGACCAAACAATTCATTACATACGGTAGATTTATTCTCTGAGTAACTTTCATCTATAATGTGACTTTAGCTTTAGTATACTATTTACTCTGTGCTGCAGTAATATGTGAATTTCCATCTGGGATCTATCTATATATCTATACTTATCTAATATATTGTGATTTCTCTCCCAGTTTGCGTGAGTGCATGCTTACAGGTGAAAGCTGTAGAATTCTGTCCTCAGTTCTCAGTTCAAACTCCTCCAGACTGAGAGACCTGAACCTGAGTTACAATAAGCTGCAGGATTCAGGAGTGAAGCTGCTCTGCTGGACTGGAGAATCCACACTGTACACTGGAGATACTGCAGTAAAATACATTATAACTATATCATTACATATCAATATTTCATCAAATGTAAATATTGCACTTCTGTCATATGACTGATTTCAATGAAATATTTAATGTGTGAGTGTGTGTGTGTGTGTGTGTGTGTGTGTGTGTGTGTGTGTGTGTGTGTGTGTGTGTAGGGTGGTGGGCTGCAGTATTACAGTTGAAGGTTTTGCTACTCTGGTCTCAGCTCTGAGGTCAAACCCTTCATCACACCTGAGAGAACTGCATGTGTACTGGAATAAACCAGGAGAAACAGGAGTGAAGCTGCTTTATGACTTTCTGAAGAGTCCACACTGTACACTGGAGAAAATCCAGTGAGTTACTCATTTACTAGTATTTCTCTTCTCTCTCTCTCTCTCTCTCTCTCTCTCTCTCTTTCTCTCTCTCTCACACACACACACACACACACACACACACACACACACACACACCAATTACAGTTTTTATTGTGACAGAAAAAATTTATTATAATTAATTAATAATATACTAATCCATTAGTTAACAGTATAATGTGTGTATTTGTACTAATAATAGTGAACACAGGAAATGCTGACTGTTTAATTTAGATGGAAGTTTCTACACACACACACACACACACACACACACACACACACACACACACACACACACTATGATGTGTTTTGGGGCAGTGGGAGTTTACCAGTGTTTCACTATAAATGTCTGATTGTGTAGCTGATTCTTGCCCGTGTGTTTCTCCTCTGCAGGTTGGAGCAGTTTTTCAGTCTCACACTGAAAAAATATATCACTGATGAAGATTAACATAATGAAGCACAAATAATAACATCTGAGAGAACTGAAGTTCTAATGACTATTTTGTCATTTATAGATATTCTGGTTAATCAGATGGTGTCTGTAAGAATGTACCTTTTCAAACTTTTTCCTACCTTTTCATGTTTACAGACAATATTTAAAAAAGTGTATTTTTATATAATGTGCAATCATTTACTGCAGCTGCAATATAACCGAAGTGTATTTAGTGTTTTAGGAGGCCAGGCTCTAAAGGTGTAGAGGCACCTTATGGTTTTCCTTCCATCTTCACTCTTGTGTAAAGTTAGGCCTCGGTTTTCTTGTGATTAATGAGGCTAAAATTGTCGTATGTGTGTGAAAGTGTAGCTCACTGGTTCTTGTGTTTGTCCCATTAAAATTCTGCAAAACATTTAATGTTATATGTTTAAATTGTATATAATATGATTTGTTCCTAAAGTGTTTTATATTAGTTATAACTAAATCACCCTTCATATATTTAAAGTCCTACATCCTACTGATGTTGAGATTTTAGCATATATCAGCATAAATGTATAAAAGAATTCAATTAAATGTGTGTGCTCTTTACTGTTCATATAAAAAATCAACAATAATATGAAACAAAGCTTTTTTGTTGTGTTAAATGAATGAAATTGCTGATATTTTCAATTCAATTATTTTCAATAATTAAGGTAATTAATATTTGAAACAAAAAACATTGTGTACGATGTAATTTTTCATTGTAGAGAAATTCAGTCAGGAGTGCACTGTACGACGTGAGGTCTGCACCAAGTTGTGATTTTCTCCACTTCCTCTCTGCTGATCGGAGTTCTTGCGAATTGATGTGCAAGATTTCTGACAGCCAGGGTGTGGGACAAGAAGTCTCTCGGGTTTTGTAGTCAAGGGGCAGAGGAGGTCCATGGTTGAACAGTGGAGAGGAAGGAGTCAGGTGTGAAGTCCAAAGGTAGAGAGGAAAAGGAGTCAGGATCAGGAAGAGATGAAAGAAAACAGGATGCCACAGAGGAGGGAGAGATGGAATGAAGGTTAGGAGGATAAGAAAGAGGTAGGATAGGAAAAGTGATTGTAAAGGAAACCAGGTGATGATCAGAAATATGTCTGTAGCTTGGGGTAGAGTGGGTGAAAACCAGGTCCAGGACATTTCCTGCTTCGTGTGTTGGAGGGCAGCTGTTAAAATCCTGTCACTCTATCTCTCTCTCTCTCTCTCTCTCTCTCTCTCTCTCTGTTGAGTTAAACATGCTTTTGAGGTTCCAGTGACCACTCTCCCTTCCTCAGATCTTCACACTTCCTCATGGCCTAGCTCTGGAAAGTATTCTCTTCAATTGGAGGCGACTCTGTGCACGGTTTCTTATCAATGCTCTGGGGTTCCGTGAGATTCTGGAGTAGAAACGGGAGATTTGAGAATGGATTTGTGTGGTTAATGTAAACAGCCTGACTCAGGACTACAGTTTGCTTCTGATCTCCATCACTGCACCTCAGCATTGTTTATCTTCAATAAATGGACATTTGGTGGCACCCAGATGAGGATGAGGTTCCCTCTTGAGTCTGGCTCCTCTAAAGGTTTCTTCCTTCTGTATCTCAGGGAGTTTTTCCTTCACCATATTCATCACTGGCTTGTTCATCTGGCAAACACTTACACTTATAAAGCACAAACTTATTCATTCTAGAAAAAAACTAAGGGGATTGTTAATGACTGTTAGGTGGAGGTTCTTGGGCGATGTCCTTGGAGGTATAGCTGCCGGGAAGATCTGTCTCAAAGTGTTTGTGTCCCGTCTCAAAGGAGGGTTTGAGCCACAATTGGTGGGTGTTCAGGACATTTAAAGGTCCCCTAGCCACACCCATCATTGGTGGAAGTGCCAATACAAGGCATGTAGTTTTTAGAGTTCATGTTTATGGCTGGTCTGGAGAATTGATGATGTTTTATTCAAAGTGTATTAAAAGCAGTACGGTACACTTCACAACAGCATACACTATCATTTAAGATATAGAGAGCAGATCATTTTGATATAAAGGATGAAAGAAGAATACAGCATTAAAGCAGAGATACACTGATACAGCTGGACATAAGCCTTGATAGAGAACTATGTCAATACAGAGTTGTAGCTGGATAATATGATAAGGGGGGGCATACAACACATGCATATATCATACAGATTTTGGAACACTTTATTATTGCCTAAATAATGTGTGTGTGTGTGTGTGTGTGTGTGTGTGTGTGTGTGTGTGTACATACTGGAGCCTGGGTGTGAAGTTATCAGTGGAATCTCCTTGAAGTTACCTGGTGAGACCAGAGACTGTATTTTACCTTTGTGTCATTGAGGATGATACTTAGATGTAAAACCCACCAATATAACTGTAGATGTTGAGACCCAGTCTGTAGTTTATATGCAGATGTTAAGGTTTAAAGGGGTGTCTGGGACATGAGATACAACTAATCAGCAAATGATCCTACGCAGATGCTACAAACGCTTTGATTATTATTATAAACAACTGCAAAACTGCATCCTCTGCTATTTAGAGAGGGCTGGTATATATAACTATAACCAGGAATACTAGCTTCCTTAAAACTTGATCAGTAATAATTACAATTTAATAAGTACTTTG
>NW_025804729.1:0-6021 GCF_014805685.1 Silurus meridionalis | reverse complement strand
TGGTAATCAAAAGCTTGTATTTTCTGTGCAGGTATATGCTGGGCATAATAATTTAGACCAACTGGGAAGTTTTATCGCCTTAATATTTCATCCGCTTATGTGCATGCAAACTACACTACAGATTATGACAACGATATTGCCCTAATTAAACTCACATCACCCATCACATTCAATATGAAAATCAGACCAGTTTGTCTACCACCAAAACATGTTGATCTGAGCAATCGTGAAGGGTAAGAACAGGAAAAAGCGGTAGATGAACATTACACCAGCTGTAACAATTAGACCAGCACATATCCGCTTCCTTACCTGCAACAAATGTTCATTAATTCAATATGCATTCATAAATATTTTATCTTATATTTCATAGGAATGTTTCTCAAATTTGATTAATCAGAAGCTATTGATTGATTTTCTATAGCAGCATATAGCTGATATAACAGTTTCTATACTAATAGCTAATTCGCTGCACCCTGCAGACCTAGAAATAAACAAAAATATTGTTTTGCATTTTGACAATCTAAAACAGATGTTTGTTCATATAATGAGTTTTCCTGTAAAGAGAAATACAATATATTTGACATTTGAGGGAAAAGCTCTAATGTCAGAAATTTGTTGATTTATTAAATTTATTGAGTCTTCAGTAATAAGCTATGTGATAACAGGAGCTAGAAAACATGGATCTATAGATGGATTTAAAAAAAATCTGAATTAATTGTAACAATAATTACAACAAATTGATACTTACAACACGGTGAGGTTTAGAGAATTTCTGTAGGTAGTTTTTGGCACTTTCTATGGCTTTCTTATTCTTCGAAGAATTCAGCAGTCCTGAATTCTCATGAAACAAGACGTCCACCATCATCACATTTTTTATATCCCAGCTGCTGCTGCTTGGTGCAATGTGCTCTGGGTCAAATGTGTGGTGAAGTACAATCATAATAGTGGGCTTCTCATCTAAAAATAGTAAAATAAAAGAATTTCAAGTGAATAATATACTTTCACCGTCAAATTTTCAAACTAATTGGATTAGAAAAATAAAGAAATATTTAAACAATTGGGCTTGGCTCAATTATATTAGATTTAATTTACCCAAATTGACTTAATTATTTTAACATTTTACAAAAGCACTGAAAAAAATGTTTTTGCTTGAATTCAGGTCAGTTTAATCACTTTTGTAAATAAATGCACTGCTTTAAATTAATTATTAATTAACAGATAATTCTGCCAAAATGTCCTCATTTACTTTTTTCATGGAATAAATAGGTCATTTAACTTATATGGTGAATGTGGCAATTTGATGAATGCGCTGAGGAGCAAGGTGAATTTGATGAAATAGAGAGGAGAATGTTGAATGATAAAAATTGAAATAAAAAAGGCACAAGGAAATAACATATCACATATGACTCGCTTTCTCTTATAAAGCTATTAAAATCCATGCAAAAAATGGTCTTATCACATTGTCTCTAATTTGATTTGCACAGGATTGGTTCATGGTTTTTTTTATTCTTTCTTTTACATGTTTTTGTTGTTTTGTTTTGTTGGGTTTTGTGGGGGTTTGGGGATGGGTAAAGAGTAAACAGGCATCTGGGCATTTGGCTATCTGGGAGTGTCTATAAAAATGACTGACAATTACATATATATATATATATATATATATATATATATATATATATATATATATATATATATATATGAGATAATCACTGAAACCTTTGCTATAATTCTTTCTGCCTATTTTCCAAATAAATTTGTGCATGAAAGAAACAGATAAACGACTGCACCTGCACACGAATCCATTTTCAGGAATTAGACCAGATGCTATAACTGCATGCTCCATGTCCTTCTGTACCACATTACAATAGTATTATTTGAACTCACGTGTAAGGCGTGACAGAGCTGCTTCAATGTCGGTTCCAGCGCGCGAGACGATCGGACAGAAGACCACTTTGACATCACAATCCTTCTCATTACTTTCTACTACTTTCACTTTGTTATTAATCTTTAGATGTGAAATGATTTCACTACGGAGTTTCTTGACATTTGCATGAGGCTCAAAATAAACTCTGGTCACAAATATGGTCTTGAAGAATGGGTTAGAATCCCAACTTTTAAATCGCTTCCAATACAATGCCATTGTAGTTGTGTTGAAGAATAAAGTTCCCTTATTAAACACGTTATAGAAACGCTAGATGTCCTTATTATATCTCCTGTAACCCTGTCCTGCGCAAAACCAGCGTCTACTTTCGCTTTTCAGTTTCGTTCAGGCTTAAAAGTGAAAGTGAAGATCTGATTGGTTTTAACAACGAATGCGGAAAAATACTCCTCTGATTGGCTGGTGTATAATGTATTATTATATATATTGTGTTTACTGTTTTATTATTCTTACAGTCTCCTAAAGAATTGTGTACAATAAAAAAAACTTGGCCTTGTCTATGGGGTGTCCAGTGTACCTCTAGTATGCATCTTTCTGCCTTAGAAATAATTTTATATACAAAAAGTAGCATTTGCATTGGGTTTTAATGCCATTTAAAGCTATTCAATCTCAGGAAATTAGTTATAACCAGTCATTGTCTTTGTGGATTCAGAGCCCATCCCAAGAATACTGGGTGTGAAGCAGGACCCTACAATGATACACAACATGCACCTTCCCATGGAGAGGAAACTCTCTATAACACAATACATGTTTTCTTGGAGTTACTGCCTCAGAAACAAGGAATGGCAGTGTGGCTCCTTTATACCTGAAAGTGTACCTTGACGTGAGGTTGTACTTTTTCTTAGAAACATGAAATCGAAGCACAATCCCTATTTGGATCATGTAACTAGACAACAATTTATCACAGTGGTTAAGATGTTGGACATCTGCTCATAAGGTGATGAATTAAAATCCCGGGAACCATTACAATGCCACTGCTGCGTTCTTTGAGAACGAACCTGAACCCTCAACTGGTCAGTTGTATAGGGTAAATAATTATAAGTCACTCTGGATGAGGGCGTCTGCCAAATGCTGTATATTCACTGCAGGGAGATCTTTAACCTGTAACATGAACATAATGAACAATATTACCAGAAATAAATCAGAAAACGTTATTCATAAGCTCACATACAAGGAAATGCTAACAATTGTTGTAAAAATACTGACCGTCAACTGGGAATGCAAACCTATTCAAATGAGTGCTCTAAATTTCCTATATCTGGATATGCATCTTCTGCAAATATAACACATCACAAGAGAAAATATAGCTCTGATTGACCACTGACTCTTTTCTTTTTAGCCATTAATCACTTTAAATCTTACAGCGTAACAGTAAAATGTGTACCAATGTTTAAAACATTGATTTCTTCCATCCAGGTTGCTGATGTTCTAGATATATTAATATATCAAAGGAATTTGAGCAATGAAACAAACAAAATATGCAAAATGCAGGTATATGATGTCTGACAACAGATTTCAGGAACGTAGACACAGATTTTAGGGTCTTGTAGGTTACAATATAAAGTACATTTTCATAAATTGATGTCATTTGATAGCATTTGACCCACGATAAAATACAGATCTTAAAAAAATATATATAATAATAGCCTGTATTAACTTCCCAGATAAAATTGACCCAATTCTGACGTAATGTAAAAATATTACAGCATCTGTGAAATAAAATCCCTAGAATCAACCATGAGCCTGTAAAAGGTTTATTGGTATTGTTAATGTATTGTTTTGCATCCATTAGACATTAAACAGGAAATGAACCAGGGCTAGAATACACTGCCATGCATCACACAATCATCATGCTTGCATTAGCATCTGGCTCTCATCATTGAAAAAATAAAGAAGAATTGCACCGAGATGTACAACAATGAATCTACAGAATCAGTGAAAAAAACAGCATCCAAACCCTGATCTGTAAAAATCTGGAAAGAAAACATGTCACTGCTGCATTATCAGTTAGAATAATTACACCATGCGATTCCAATCCTCCAAAGCACAATATCAAATTTTGTACAGGAGAAAATCCTGTCATATGAGTTGTTGCTTTTTCCTTGTCTGTTATATATTTTTTTAAAGAAGCCATTGGTGAATT
Organism: Silurus meridionalis; assembly: GCF_014805685.1. NCBI lineage: Eukaryota > Metazoa > Chordata > Actinopteri > Siluriformes > Siluridae > Silurus > Silurus meridionalis. Next base: position 1,942 of record NW_025804729.1, on the reverse strand, counting down.
TGCTCCATGATTTTATTTGGCACATGTTTATATTTAAGATGCACAACAAGCAAGTTCTTCCATTACAGTGCACACTGTGGCACATTGTTCCTCTGCGCATGCGCATGGTTACAGATGTCTGGCCTGCTTCACAGATCGTTTTCCTTTTCCTCCAGTTACATAAAATCGTCAGAATCGTTACCACCCTGAAAAAAAAATTTATAGTAAAGTTTAAAGATGCACACAAGTGTGTGTACATTTGCACATATATGTTTGCACAAATCAGATTTTTGAGTAGTATATATTGATAAGAAAAAATACTTAAAGGTGTTTACATTTAGGTGCATGCATAAGGAACATGTGGGCAAACAATTACAGTTGTGTTCAAAATTATTCAACCCCACTGAAATTGATTGTTTTGGTCGGTTTGACATTGATTATGATCATTCAGTCATCCTGCTTACAATTAAATCAAAGAGGCACGTGTAGGTCAGACAAATATAACATACCATTTATAATGAAATAACCACAAATGTCTTTTCTGAGCTCACATCATTATCAGTTTTATTCAACCCCCAAGTGACATTCAATCTTAGTACTTAGTACAACATCCTTTTACAGTTATAACAGCTTTTAAACGTGAAGCATAGCTTGACACAAGTGTCTTGCAGCGATCTACGGGTATCTTCGCCCATTCATCATGGGCAAAAGCCTCAGTTCAGTCACATTCTTAGGCTAGCACTGCAACTGCTTTCTTTAAGTCCCACCAGAGGTTCTCAATCGGATTTAAGTCTGGTGACTGCGATGGCCACTTCAGAATCTTCCAGCCTTTAATCTGCAACCATGCTCTAGTGGACTTGGAGGTATGCTTGGGATCATTGTCCTGTTGAAAGGTCCAACGTCTTCCAAGCCTCAGGTTTGTGACGGACTGCATCACATTGTCATCCAATATCTCCTGGTACTGAAGAGAATTCATGGTACCTTGCACACGCTGAAGCTTCCCAGTACCTGCAGAAGCAAAACAGCCCCAAAGCATGATTGACCCCCCGCCATGCTTCACAGTAGGCAAGGTGTTCTTTTCTTCATAGGCCTTGTTCTTCCTCCTCCAAACATAGCGGGGAGTTCTGGCATGTGCGTATTGTCTGAGCAGAAACTTCAGTACCCATCTGACAAATCTTTTCTCAGTTACTCAGCAGTCACTTTTCTCCACTCTACGCTTCAGGGCAGCAGTCGAAGTCAGCATCTTCTTTCCACGACCAGGTAGCGTTTCAACAGTGCCCTTTGCCTTGAATTTGCAAATGATGCTTCCTATGGTGTCTCTTGGTATGTTTAACATCTTTGCAATCTTCTTATAGCCATTGCCCTTCCTGTGAAGATTAATCACCTGTTCTCTTGTCTTCCTGGACCATTCTCTTGACCTCACCATGTTTGTAACCACACCAGTAAATGTGAGTATCACAGTCATTTTAAAGCTGCCTAATTGGTGCTTATTAGGCTTTATTGCTGCTCCCTGATATCCACAGGTGTTTTTAATACCTGATTGAAAACACTTCATTGAACCTCTGTTCTTCAGAGTGGTAGTCTTTAAGGGGTTGAATAATTATGTCAATGAAGAATTCACAAAAGAAACATTTACTACTGTATTACAAAACTAATTGATGTCATTTTAGTTGCATATGGTTCTTAAGAAGTCCTTGTAGGATTTCATTCTGAATACAATTACAAATGTACACTAAATTCTAAAACCATTTACAGCATTAGTTGAATAATTTTGAACACAACTGTCTAAGGGGTCTGAATGCTTTCTGACCACACTGTAGCACATTTCATTAAAGTATTCTTTATTATGGCAAGAAATCAATAAACCCTGATTTTCTGATCTCCAGTAGAAGAAATGGCACAATACTTCACAGATATGTAAGTCTTATAGCACCAAACTAAAAGAATTGTAAAACATACCACA
>NW_025804728.1:0-6025 GCF_014805685.1 Silurus meridionalis | reverse complement strand
CTGGACCAGAGAACAAAAGAAAGTGGAGGAACATGTTGCTCAGCTTGAGGTCACTTTGGAACAGACCACCATGGAGCTCCAGGATACTCAGAACTGTGAGAAAGTAAAAAATAGTGCAGAGCAGGAAAGCGATTATTTGATCAGAGAAAAAGAGCGACTGGAGGAACGTGTTGCTCAGTTTGAGCCCACGTTGGATTTTGAGGAAAACAAGAGGACGAAAGAGAAAACTAAACTTGACATAGAGGAGAGGAACAACTTACAGCTTCAGACCAACAGGGGCTCCAGGATACCCAGAATCTCTGTGAGGAAGAAAAGAAGACTTCAGAGAATAAAACAGATCATTATATGAGAGTCCGAGAGCGATGGGAGGAAATTGTTGCTCAGCTGAGACAAGAAAACATTCAAAAGAAAAGGAGAAATAGAAAAAAAAGAAGACGACAAGAGAAACAGAGAGTCTGAACACTTTTACTACAGCGAGACACAATAAACACTATTAAATAAATAAAGATTTTGAATTTCAATCATGTCTAATGTCTCTTCATCACAGAGAGCATTCAATGATGGCATTTTTTCTTGAAATCCACTTTAGTAAAGTCAGTGATGTTTGATGTCCTTAAAGAAAAGGAATTTGACAGAAACTGAAGTTGAGGTATTTTCTTGCAGCTTTAGTGCTTTGTTCATTTTGAGCTCTGAAAGCAATATAGCTGACAGTTAATGTGGGCAGAACCTGATTCACTTAAACATCTGTACTTTATAATTAATCACATGGATTGGCACAAGAAAGTGGATGATCTTTCAGCAGTTATTCTGACAGGGTTAACACTGGATTAATTTGCGTCAGGCGCCTTCATGTGCCGTTTCCATTCATTGGTTCATTGCAGAAGATTGCTGCACCAATCAGGGGTGTAAACGTCATAAGAGAGGCGTGGCTTCCAGGATCAATTCCAGCATTTGCGATGCGGCATCACACCGCCACACCAATAGGGGGCAACAGGCGCTCTCAAAAGACGGTTAATAAAGTGCTTGTCCCAGTGGACAGACTTGTAGCTTTTGTTTCTTTCTGATTTTATAGGTATGAAAAAATTTTAGTAAAATGTTCACATCATTGTACTTATGTTAATGGAAAAGTTTGATAGTGTAATGCAAAGAGGGGAAATTTTGTAGTAGATATAATCTACAAAAAGTGTTTTTATTGACAGAGGATTATACAAACAGCTGAAATGTAGATTAATCTGTATGTTTTCAGCAGGATTTATTCTCACTGATGTGTAAAAGAGATGTGTGATTTTATGGAAGTGTCGACTCTGTCATCCATGTTGGTTTAAGAGGGTTACAGAGTTCTGGCTCATCATCGATTTGTTAAATTTTTATTAGTCTTTAATGTGACTCTGATGAGCATCACAAAATCTCCGTAGGTTATGTACAGCAGTGTTCCCCAACCTTTTTTGCGCCACGGACCAGATTAACCCTCTGGAGTCTGAATTGCGCCGCGCCAAACGTGCTTTTTCAGATGCCAGCAAAAGAGCTGAAACTGCTCGGTCATATTTGATCAGAAATGTCAAAGTAATACATCATTTAAATCTGTAAAGGGTCTACTTTCATTTGTGTATGCTTACTACATTAACAAAACGTTGTATTTTTTAAATGAATAAAATAGTCAGGGTGCCATCTGTCGCCTTTGTCTGCGTAAACTTTGTTTAGAAACGCGTCATCAAAAGCGCTGAAACTCGGCCAATAGCCGACCCACGGAAATAAAAAATATATCTTTAGACAGCTTAAAGTGTGTAGTTTTAGAATAAGTCGGTGAAATAAAACATATGTTTTCAATGAATGTAAATCATGTAAAACCAAGTAGAAGCACAGATTTTCCACCATCTGCGGCGGACACGCCCCGCTATTCACAGGTAAAACAGTTCACACGTTGAGTCTCACACACACACACACACACACGCCCCCGGACAGTGGCATAAAACAATGCCAGAGAATTTACCTTTTCATCTGAAGAAGATTGCGATTCCGGACGAGGGCGTTTGCATTTTGAAGAGCGAGGACTTTCCAGCAAGTTGCTATGATGAGTTATTTAGTCTTACATTCTGATCATATAAACTCATATTGTTTGTAGACATCTCTGCCTAGCTTTTGTCAGCATTGCCTTTAATGTTACAACAAATATCCACCAATATCTGCTCATTTGTAACATTAACTGTTTGTGATTGTATGCCCTAAATATTGTTGACGTTATATAGTTATATTTTAGCCTCAGTTCAGTTTTAGTTAGTGTCACTGATCATCCTGAAAGGCTGTTATGTAGTGTTAGCTAGCAGAGATGTTCCCAAATGCTGAGGTGTAAATGCTATATGTACAATGCATGCTAACAAATATATATTGTTCAAGAATACTATATTTATCAAATATATATTCATCAAAAATACTGAAAAAATAAATTGTTTGATTATTTTTAGGAGTGTGGCTGCATCACCCCTGCCTTCACTGGAAACTCACACCAGGCCACGCAGGTGTCGCTCCATTTTGAGTTCGACCGAGAATCATCCTGAGTAAGTACATATTTTATATTTTCCTAAATTATATTTAGTTTGAATCATTATTGCATTGTATGACATATGCAAACAACTTTATCAATGACAATATTATTTGCTTAGCTGTAAATGGTGATGGTGTAAATGCAAACAACTTTACCAATGACACAATTAGTGATGTTCGTGTGTGTTTTATAAACAGATGTGATCAAGCACCTGCTCCAAAAAGGGCAAAGGCAGCAAACAGACAGTCCACCATGTCATGGAAGGATCAGACAGATAACGACACAGTTCCACAGACTCTGCGATTCCTGCCTGTACGTGAACCTGAACCTCAACTGAGGTCTTCTGACTCTCATTCTCCATGTAGTCTATTTAAAATGTTTTTCCCCTGACAGTGTTGTGTCAACTCTGTGCCACAACCCAAATGCTCAAGCTGCCAAGTCAATAGCCAAGTGACGCAAATACAAATGGAGAGATGTAACCGTGAGTGAGATGTATCGCTACATTGGGCTCTTATTTTACATGGTAATGGTAAAGTTGCCCTCCATCATAGACTACTGGAGACAGAGCAGTATTTTCACAGTTCCCTTTCCAGCAACAATTATGTCAAGGGACAGATACAGGAACATTTCGTGGAATGTACACATGAGTCACCCAGATGCAGACAACAAAAACAACAGAAAGAGTGGCACATCTGAACATGACCGTCTGTTCAGAGTGAAACTGATTATGGACACAATCCGTAAGACATGCAAAGCAATTTATCATCCTAGAAGACATTTAGCCGTGAGAGGATGGTAGCATGCAAAGCTAACACTTGGAGGACACAGTACGTAAAAGCCAAGCCGACTAAGTGGGTGTTCAAGTTGTTTGTTCTTGACGATTCCTCAAATGGATACACTATTATTTAATGCATAGTATTGTAGCCCTACAGGCTGGGATTTGCAGAACCCTACTGTAGTGTATTGTGTTAGTTTTTGTTGCACTCTTTATTTTTTATACATACTGTACTGTATTGTTTTATTGTTACACAATTCCCTTTTTAATGCTGTCCTTGCTAATGTGTATTTTTAATAAACACAAAGGAAACACATTCCTTGTTGTAGTACTGTACTTCTCACTGTGATCCTGGCTCAGTGATCCACAGCTCATTATGTAATCGACAGCTCATTATGCGACCCATTGTCTACGAAGCTGTCAGTCACAGCATGTCGACGCTCTTCGCATATGGCCTTTCAAAGTAGAAAGTGTCTTTAAATTTTAAATCAAAGTATTGTTTAAGGTGAATGAGCAGGCAGGATGATTTTCACATGATTAAAAATAAAAAACCTACATTAGAAGCTCTGTTCTCAAAAAGTCTTGGGGGAAACATGTGTACTGTAGGTTTTGTGGCCTTATTTCAGTGAGGGTTTTTTTTGCTTTTTCAAAACCACATAAACCTTATTTTGTCAAAATACAAACAAACACATAAGTTGTTTACATATTATGGTAGCCCAGTTTGTTCTGAATACAGTGTAATAAGTCTTTTGTCAATAATATATTTTAAAAGCAACTAAAAAGAACCAAATGTAAGAGCACGTCAAAATCTCTCAAGGGGTCAAAAACACCCTCAGACTCCAGAGTGTTAATGTCAGACAATATTTTCACGGACCGGTTTAATGTCGGACAATTTTTTTCACGGACCGGCCTTTAAGGTGTGGCGGATAAATACAACAAAATAAAATGGTATTTTATAAATATAATAATAAAAGTGAATCCACTGTGTTGTTTGTTTATTTTGCTAGCTTGGGAGGTTAAATTTAGCGGTAATGTATTATGTGTTAGCGGCCGGAGCAGCTCCTTTAAGAAGGTAGTGGATGTAGGTAAGACATGTGACCGAGGCATCATGATCATCATATCAAGAGTGAGTTATAGACAGATGTGGTGGGAGAATCCGGTAATTTTTCAGAAAGCAACCCTGAGATCAGAGTCTGTAAACATTTTCACTTCCTCTGCAACCTTTATTACCCAAAAAATTATTTTAGCCTCTTTCTCACTAAATAAAATTTGCCTGAAGCTGCTAAAAATATTTCACCTTTAAATTAATATAATACAATTAGTTGTTTTTGCAGATAAAAGGTAGTTGGGTATTTTCACCACTAGGTGGCACTAGTGTGATTCCTATTGTATTTGGATGTTAGCGATTAGTACCTTTTTGTCCCTGGTAAGATGTGGAAGTGTTGCAATGGGAATGGGAAAGTTGCATTGTGGAATAGATTCAATTTACATCTTCTCTGTCTGAACACCTTTCTGCACTTCATTATCTCCCGAGTTACAGCAAAACCAGCAACTGTTGTTGAGTTTGGAGACTTCATCCACTGTATGAAGTTAAATTTGCTCTGCTCAGTTTTCTGCAGCATAGTAAAAATGTAAAGACCTTGAATATATACACAGCAAATTTTTAAAAGTGTATTCGCATTATAACAAATGCTTATTTATTTTTGGTTCATTTAAAACACTAAATAAAATGGATAAACAAAATAAATAGCAGAATATGTCTAAATGAATATAAATTAATGTGTTAAGTTCAGCAACGATATCCTACTCTGTAGACTCGATAGGGCGACTCTACGGAGCTGAACCCCAGGATTTTTCGATGATAAATGTATCTAATACTAATCACCCTTCTGCTATGACAAACGTCACCCAGTGCATAGAAAATTATTATTTTCAATATTCTTTGCCAATAAATGCAATAAATATGACATATGCAACCAGATAACAGATCAAATATTCACATACATAATCCCTGTGATCTCCAAGATAAAGTTTAGTTTTAAAGTAACCAACAGTTTAGTGTTTATGAACGCTTGGATGTCAGTGGGTTTTACTCTCGACGCAAGCGCACTTTAGTTTATATTGAGTTGTTTTTTTGACTGTCATGGTTGCACTGTGTCAAAAGGCATGATGGCCAAGTGGCAAGGCGTCGGTCTTGTAAACCGAAGATCACGGGTTCAATTCCCGTTCGTGCCTGTTTGGTGTATCCTTCTGCTGTTTTCACTTTAATCTTCATAAGTTCCATAAAATTTCTGATCAACTTGAAACAAATTTGGTATTGCCTTTGCTTTCTCCAGGCAAAACTCAAATTTCTTGCAATGTAACGTGAGATGTTATTTTGCAAGTGTGAGCTCCTGGGATGATCACCTTTAACCGAGTATGTAGCTCAGTGGTAGAGCACATGCTTTACATGTTTGAGGTTCTGGTTCAATCCCCAGCATCTCCAAGCAGTTTTTCAATGTTTTATGTATATATGCAAATCTATATGCTCCCAATTGTGTCCCACATCTCTACAGCCCTTATCGGCTAGGATACTTGTTAAGTTAAAATCAAACAAGTGACACCTTCCAACATGCCGCTTCGAGGAAAAACCTTTGTGTAAAACTGCTTAAGCAGGGCCTCAGCGTCCACAGCTCCTAATACGGATGCTGATCATTAACAACTCCATT
>NW_025804727.1:0-6027 GCF_014805685.1 Silurus meridionalis | reverse complement strand
AGTCGTTCAGACAACAGCACAAGCTTATTGGCCTTGTCATTCTGACCAAAGAGAATTTTGAAGCTCTTCATTTATCTCAGTTATAGTTATATACTTTTGTTTATGAGCTTCGTGAATAACATGCTTTAATGTCAGTGGAAAAACTCCCTCCAACATATCATGCATGATGTCTGGGGGCAAAGATTTGGTAACATCGAAAAAACCTAGCGCATCAAATGAACAAGTGCTGTACACCATACAAAGCAGCATTTTCTTTGTTATGCTGGACACACTGGAGATGATATTCGTGGACTTCGTTTATTCTTAGAACAAAACTATCTTCCTGGAATTTTTGATTAATTTCTGAATGCGTTGCCATACAATAACGACAAATTCGACCCGAGTTGAAACACATGCGAAAGTCACCAATCATATGCGATGACAGAAAACGTTGCTAAAGCAGCATAAACTTTGTGTTCTGTTCCACAGACATTCACAGTGAAGCCATCAGTTGAAAGCTGTTTTAGGTCATCTATCAATGGTTTTAATATGATATCCATACCAAACTCTTTTAAATGAGAATGACAAACCAGCAGAGCTAAATGAATGTGCTTAAGATGAGATCGATACTTTCCACCTAAATTTCCTACTGTGTAGTAAAATCAACTTATACTTCATTCTCTTAGGACCTAAAGGGTTACCTATTTCAAATTCTTCTTCATATAAATGAAGTCTTTAAGCATCTGGATGTTCTCTAAAGAATAAATGTTCCTTAAAATAAAAGCCATCTTTATAGTCCATCAGAAACAGTTAATCTTGGACCTTATTATTTTCATGTCCTTTATAAAAATCCACTGCAGGTCAAGACAGAGATTCAACATAGCACCTTGCTGCAAGACTGTGTATTATCAGCAGTCTACACAATCACCTACACGTACATGTGATCTGGGAGGTAGAACTCCTGCCACTCCTCTAATATCTTAGGTTCATTTCTGTATGATGTTTCTGCCAAGGATCCGGTGAGTGTGGGTGTGAATGAGTGTGTTGATCAGTGATTAGTGTGATGGTCAGTGATGTACACTGTAAAAAATGATTCTGTGGTCATGTAGATTTGAATTAATGTTTTTGGGTAAAATGTATTCAATATAATTGTGTTTTTGATTTTGAGGCAAATATTTAATTAAATTTCAAATAAAAATGTTTGGAATAAAATCTACCCATTGCAGTTAAATAAAACTTAAGCATTATATTTATCTAATCCCAAATGGAGAGAATATTGAGTGAATTCTAATTAATGTAATCAGGCAAATTTTATTTGAAAAGCACTTCCTGTCAAAATGCTCCTTTTAAAAAAAAAAAAGACCTACAAGACATTTGAAGAGAGTAGGCTACAGGCAGTGAATTTTCATTTTCTTTCACAGTGCTCGTCTTGCAAAATTTAACTGGTTGACTTGGGTAAGAAAACTTCTTTTGTTATCACTGGGCTAGTAAGAAGAACACATGTAGTGGTACATTACAATATTAAATGAGTTATCACAGAAAAAGAGACTCAGCAGCAACACAAAGTTAGCTTGTGTTGGAAGGCTATAGTGTAATGTTGTTGCGCTATAATATGAACACAGCATCATACATTTTGGAAGAATTCCTATGTATCGAAGACAAACTTATTTTAAAGGATGTGGGTTAGCATTTTCACTATCATGGTTCCTAGGTCTTTTGTGTGTTAATATCATATCCTCAGTATGTTTTTATGAAATTGCGTAAATGAGTACATTGGGTTTTATTTTAAGGTTCCATAAAGAGCAATATTTGGGGTTATCGCTGGAAAAGCATCTTATATTTCAGACGGCAATTGACGACTTCCGCTGGCTTTACTTCTGTGTGGAGATCGCCTTCCCGGACAGGTAACGTAACTTCTCTCGGTTGTTTCACTGTTTTATTGCAACTTGCAAATGTGAAGTTAACTTAGCTAAATCCATGTGAAGTCAGTCTATTAGCAGCTAGCACTTAAGTTAGTTAGCTAACGTAACTTTAGCAGGAGGGGAGGAATTCAAATTCAAATGGCACAAACGCTCTCATTTTACAGCTAAACCGTACTGCACACTCCCAAGCTACTGACGCTATTTCGTGCCAAAGGTGGAGCACTTGGAAGAAGACTGGAGATCATAATGGAACTGATGCAGGTACAGTAATTTTCTAAATTAGAAGTAGCTTTGTTTCATAAGATTTCCAAATTATATGAATAAGGACATCAAACTGAATGATAGACAATTGTCCTCCAGAACTGCTGCCCTATTTTAGAAAAGGAAAAACTAATAACAGCTCGTGCTTTTAAGATGCTGTTTTTTGTTTTACAAATTAATCAAAGGCAAAGCAATTTTATATGTATAGCCCATTTTACAAACATTTTGTCTCAAAGGGCTTTACATAGCATCATGACAACAGCCTCTGGACTTAGACCCTCACATTGACTGAGGAAAAACTCCCAAGAAAACACTTTTTAACAGGGTTAACCCTTTTTAATACCTCCAATCGCTTACTGTGAATCCTCCGGATAATTCACTGTTGTATTCACACATGGTAATTCAGAAATGACACAGACTTTGTAATATAGAGCTGTCCGGGTTAAATCCATTTAATGTCAGATTCGAACATTTGAATTAACTTAATTCAAGGACCATATTTCCTTAATTCCTCAAGTAGGTGCTTGATCTAGATATATGACCTTTATCTGTAAATTAAATTAATGATGATTTTTTTTTAGAATTTTATGTATCTGAATATTTTTTGGTAATGCATCGTGTAGGTCTTAAATTTACATCTTTAAGGTCTTAAAATGTCTTAAAAAGGTCTAAAATTTGACTTATTGTAACCTGCATGAACCCTGTACAAAAACATCAAAATAGAGAAGAAAACAAAACAAAGAACAATTTGACACCAAGGCCTGCGAGAAAATAAAATCTAATAAAATAGATTTATAAGCTATGAAAACAATAATAAATGTATTTTTTAGTAATGTAATATGCTTGCAATATATTTCTGACAGTTTTATACTAGGACAATAACAATGTAATGTTGCAGGACACTGGGAACTTGGAGGAACTTGAACAAGTCATAATGGCCATTACTGTGACCCCAAAGCCTGGAGCTTCTACAAGCAACAGCCCAAAGAACATTGGGATCGTCATAGAGGGCGTGGAAGTCATCAGAGGACTTGGAGATATTGCAAGGGCTTGCTCTGTCCTCCTTGGCTTGACCTACGCACTGAATCTCGATTATCCCAGACAGCTGAAGTACACCTTTGAGGTGTTCCAAAAACTTTTCTTGGAACTGGATGATTCAAAGCTTTCAAACAAAGTCCAGTCCCTCAAGAGCAAACTTCAGGCTTGAAATGAGACTGTATTGCAGTGCAGACTTTTGTGCTACACAATGTTCATCTTCTACAGAGCTTGAGAATTGCACATTTGAAAGTGTTTTGTTTGTAAGTTGGCACTGTTTTGTCCTACGAATGTCGTGACATTTCAATTGTTGTACGTTCAAAGTACAAATGTATTTTACTCTGTTCAATTTGCACTTTTATTATTTATGTTTTGGCACATGCCATTATGGAGTATCAGCATTTTGTCCTTTTCAAAGTTCTGGTTTGAAATGCGTGAGCAAACTTCTGGCTTGAAAATGTAGTTGCAGTGTACATATTTTGCTACACAATGTTTAGCTTCTACAGAGCTTGGGAATTGCACATCTGAAAGTGCAGTGTTTGTAAGTTAGCACTGATTTGGACTCTTATCCCACAAATGTCAGTGAGATTTCTAGTTTAAAGTACGAAATGTTTTTTACTCCGTACAAATTACACTTTTCTGCATTTGTTTTGGTACATGCAGCTCTGGAGGATTTTTCTTTAATATCATTATTGACCCAATTTAGTGGCTAAGTGAAGGTGAGAAAGCTTGGAATCAGGTTTATGGACATGTCACCATTCTGTATGTCATTTATTTTTGTTTTTACAAAATAGTTTATAGTCAGCATTCTGTCCTTTTCAAATGTCTGGTTTGAAATGCAAGGTCCAACTTCTGGCTTGTAATGAGACTGTGGTTGCAGTGTACAATGATGTGCTACAATGTGTCCAAAGCACAAAAGTGATTAATTGTTAATAAAATTCTTATTTGAGTATTTAAGTTCTGTACTTTCTGGGCTATATTATTCATAAGAAAGGAATATTTAAATTTAATTAATTGCATTGATTAAATTCAAATCAATGTGCAGATTAATGTAGATGATGATTACTCAATTATGATATGTAGAATTAAATTAATTTTTATTAGTACTATTTACACATTAGGGAGTTTAGCTTTTTCAAATCTACTCAATATTTTTGTTTAGGTTATAATTAATTCTGTACTGTTTTCTATTCAAATCTACTCATATTAAATGGATAACTATTAAGGGTCTCATTTAATTAATATTTACTTAATACCAAACCTTGTAAAATTTAATTAATAATATTGCTTGTTATCTGTTGCCTCATTTTTATTGAGTAGATATGGTGTATTTTTTTTTTTTTACAGTGTATTTTGAGCAGCTGATGAATGAGGAAAATGAGAGAGAAGGTTGGATGGTGTGAAGATGGTTCAGCAGGAAGTGGATAGGATTAGTAAGGAGGAAGTAAAAGCAGCGATTAAGAGGATGAAAAGTAGAAAGTAGGTTGGACCAGATGACATACCAGTAGAAGCATGGAGATGTTTAGGAGAGATGGCAGTGGAGTTTTTAACCAGATTGTTTGACAAGATTTTGGAAAGTGAGAAGATGCCTGAGGAATGTGCTGGTACCGATCTTTGAGAATAAGGGAGATGTGCAGACCTGCAGTAACTACAGGGGAATAAAGTTGATCAGTTACACCATGAAGTTTTGGGAAAGAGTAGTGGAAGCCAGGCTGAGAGAAGAGGTGACCATCTGTGAGCAGCAGTATGGTTTCATGCCGAGGAAGAGCATCACAGATGCCTTATTTGCTTTGAGAATGTAGATGGAGAAGTATAGAGAAGGACAGAAGGAGCTGCATTTTGTGTTTGTGGATTTAGAGAAAGCGTACGACGGTGGAGAGAGGAGTTGGTTAGAAGAGAGGTATTGTATGAGGAAGTCAGGTGTTTAAGAGAAGTAGGTGAGAATGGTGCAGGACATGTATGAGGACAGTGTGACAGCAGAAATGAGTCTCCCTGGACTATGATGTTTGCGGATGTTATTGTGATTTGTGGTGAGAGTAGGGAGCAGGTGGAGAAGAGCCTGGAGAGGTGGAGATATGCGTTGGAGAGAAGGGGAATGAAAGTCAGTAGGAGTAAGACAGAGTACATGTGTGTGAATGAGAGGGAGGGCAGTGGAGTGATGCGGTTGCAGGGAGAAGAGGTGGAGAAGGTGGAGGAATTCAGGTACCTGGGGTCAACAGTGCAAAGTAATGGAGAGTGTGTTAGAGAAGTGAAGAAAAGAGTGCAGGCAGGGTGGAGTGGGTGGAGAAGAGTGACAGGAGTGATTTGTGATAAAAGGGTATCTGTGAGAGTGAGAGGGAAAGTTTATAGGACAAGAAAAAGTCAAATGGTGAAGTTAAAATCAGAAAAGCCTTTTCCTTACTGACAAGACTTTATTTCAGTGATTGTGAGTTAAATTCTATGAGATTAGTGGCGTATCCACAATTTTTACCCCCCCCCAAAAAAAGACAAAAATATACAAGTGTCAGTTTTCACTATTCATTATTTAATCATGTTCTAACTATCGAGATTGTATATAACAGGAGATTCATTTTGTATCCTATGTAGATCATAAACCTTAATAAATACACACATAGTTTTATTTTGATACAGAAAAACTGCAGCTTTGTGTTTAGTTGGATTTGTTTAGAGGAACTTTTTCCCGGAACAAGAATTGGGACGAGTTACAGCAGAACCGGACCGAATCGGTCAGTGAGGGTCTCTGTCTTATATGTGTATGGGGAAATGTCCAGGTCACGTGATGAAGGAAACAGGAGAAAAGCCCATCTATCCTAAAGGATTCTATGCTGTG
>NW_025804726.1:0-6028 GCF_014805685.1 Silurus meridionalis | reverse complement strand
CTCCTTTCTGCTAAATCTTGATATTCAAATCCTTGTTTAGTCAATTATTCCCTGGTTCTCCTACAGCTGATGTTCTACTGTATACACAACACATCATCTACAGGAATCTTTGATATTCCCAGACCTGAGGTGAGATACTGAAGAGGAACGAGTGAATGAGACTTTAAACTGTTGCTCAGAGACAGTCCATAACATCTTCTCTTCATCTTCTTCCTCTTGATCTCTTCATCTTTTCCTTCTCCTCCTGATCCCTGGTGTTGGACAGAAATCCTCTGTAACCTATAACATAAAGCTGTTCAAACACTATGTGCTCTGTATTTATTTCTATGTGAGGCTCATGACTGGTAGGAGACGAGCTGCTTGAGGAGACTGAGTCCTCACAGGGGACAAGCTGCTTGAGGAGACTGGGTCCTCACAGGGACGAGCTGCGGAGGAGACTGAGTCCTCAATGTTTTGAGGAGACTGAGTCAGACGAGCTGCTTGAAGAGAGAGTCCTCACAGGGGACAAGCTGCTTGAAGAGACCGAGTCCTCACAGGGGACAAGCTTGGAGGAGACTGAGTCTTCACAACAAGCTGCTTGAGGAGATCCTCACAACGAGCTGCTTGGAGGAGACTGTATAATCAAGTCAAGTCAAGTCAAGTTAAAGCTTTATTGTCATTTCAACCATATAGCTGATGCATACAGTGAAACTGAACCCAGGTGCTACATAAAACAACATAAAAACAACAGTCACAGTACAGAAGAACACAGGGCCAGGAACTAAGATCCTCACATAAAGATGTGTGCAACTGGTAAACAGTGCAAAGACAAATACAAGACAGTGCAAAAGACAACACAAGACAGTGCAGAACAATACAAAATACACAAAATATAAAAATAGCAGTAGTATCTCCAGTAAACTTGTGACAGGATAAGGTGCACAGTAGCAGAAATGTAAAATTCTTGGTGACTCAAGCCTCTTAGAAAGATGAAGTAGTGCATGGACCCCAATTGGTGAGACAGGGTAGCTTTAACTGAGAGAAGCCACAGATGTCATCTAGTCATTTGTGAAATATGCATCTGAAGAGTGAGACTACTTTTCCAGTGCACATAGGGATGAGTTTAAGGAGTATAATTTTTCAGAAGCTACAAAGATCACCTACCCCTGGTCTTACCGTGTTTCAATTCCACAGACCTGTATGTGAAGCGCTGTGTTGGAGGGGAATTAGCTCAAATGGTAGAGCGCTCGCTTAGCATGCGAGAGGTAGCGGGATCGATGCCCGCATTCTCCAGTGCAGTCCAGAAGATTAGTTATTTTGGTGCTAGTGTTGATTGTATGTTCTGCTTCTTTTGGAATTCAAAGTGTAATTCTTTTCCCTAATGTAGCGCCACATGAGGCGCAACGAAGCAACAGATTAACTGTCAGAAAAGGATCTTATTAACCAAGACGGGACTCGCATCTTGTGGCAAAGAGTGGTTCGGATCTATTTTTCTAGCTTCCAAACGGTGCTGGGAAACCCAGTGGGGTTCTTGTCAATATCAGATGAAGTTTCAATTGAATTTGAATTACAATGTAAAGGATTCAATCAGAGACGATGCTCAGCCATCATGATAACAAAACAAGTGTTCAAGCCAGTAATTTTAAATGAAACCTAGACATTTGTTTTGGTGACCATGTGTAGGCCGAAAAACTAACGCACAAAAGTCATGGATGTATGTTGTTGCCGTTTTAATTATCTACGGGGTTGACTTCAAAACGTGCTGCTGCAGTGTTAAAGAGCTGTGTTCCAGTATTTCTTCTCTTTAAGCATGTTCTGAGCACATGCAGATCTTGAAGTGAAAGGATTTTAAAATAGGTTTTACTTTTCTTCATTTTGAAGCGATACTCATCCTTATCTGTGATCTTAATCGATGTTCACCTCTCTGCTAATCACATTTAAACACTACATTTTTACACTTATTCCCAATGAAAGGTGGCTCATATAAAATTGTGACATTTATTGAATGTATGATTAAAAATGACTCTGGCCTAAGTGTTCTTAGGCCAGCTAAAAATGTGCATATAGGAAGATATTGCACGCAAACATTTGATACCTTCATGGCATTATGTGTTCAGATTGCCATGATGGAATCCTTGATCACAATTTCCTTGTAGAGCTTTTTCTTAATCTGCAAAATTGTCCGACCAATATGAAATAAAATGGTAGGATTTTTTTTTTTGTATATTCAAAAGGTCCAAATGACACATACTAAGCTTATTTTTTAGAAAGCATTAAAGGACTGGATTATGCAGACCAGTGTACAGTGTAAAGCCATACACTGATTTGCTTTTATGTGACACTTTTTCTTTCACAATGGCTGTACATGAGAAAGTGTCACGGTTTATGGCGAATAATGCTCTTCACACCTTGGGAGACAATGGTCCACCTCCTAATTGAATTATCAAGATAACATGCCACTGTAGGAAAGGAAATAAAAAGGAATCTGAGGATACTAACAGAAAGGACGTTTCATTTTTTTTTCCTTTTGCACTTTATTTACACACAGATTTAACCACACATTTGCACACTTTTGTACCATTCGAGGAATCAGATCCTGTACAAACGACAACACAAGTGAACATCGCGTGCCTGGCATTCCAAAGTGTTTTTCTGCTTCTTACAATCCGCTCGTTTGCAAGGCACAAAGATCCAGCAAGCAGGAGTGACAATAGGTCTGGTGTAGGCATTGTGCTCTTTCACGGGCCAAAGGGGTCCTTGGGCGACAGGTAGCTTGGCCAAGTAGACTGAGGTGCTGGGTTTACCACGGCTGCCAGGGAGTATTTTAAAGGTTGTGTGAATGCGACTTTTGGTCATCAAAGGTTTCCTAGGGATTGTGGCTCCTTCTTTCTCACTGTCCACTTACGTGCCTCCGGTGGGCTCAAGAGCCCAACTAAGACAAAAAGCAAATGTACCTCGTTTCTTCAGCAGTGCCGTCAGTTCTCTTTATCGGACGAGGTGGCCGAGAGGTTAGGGCGATGGACTGCTAATCCATTGTGCTTTGCACGCGTGGGTTCGAGTCCGCCCTCGCCGCAAGGTTGTGTCTTTGTCACCGATTTGCAACAACTTGTGGCTCTTTTGCTATTTCTATCACAGGGCTTTAGGATATAATGCTTCTCAGTAAAGCCATACTTGACTGTTTAGAGGAATTTCTGAAGCTGAGAGATTTGCGTAAGCATTGTGACTTCTTGCCTCCAAAGGCTTCCCTAGGGATTGTGGCCCCCGTCTTTCTTGCTGTCCACGTACATGCCTTCAGTGGCCTCAAGAGGCCAACTTAGACAACAAACCAAAATTTACCATTGGCAGAAGACGCAAGTGTGCCGTTACCTTTAGAGGAATTTCCGAAGCTGTTTTTGTTGCTGTCTATTTTGCAAAGGTTGTCTGTTTCCACGATGGATCGTTGCAGCTGTGGCAAAATGACAGTGGCAAAAAAAACTTGCGTCTAAATCCTGTTATTATATGTGGATGATTGTTGACAATCAGAGGGCAATGCAATGGACCACCAATTCTGCACAGCCTGTTGTGTGTTTTTGTATCACTTTGTTCTCGAGCAAAAGTCTTTTGTAAAGCGTGTTTCGTGCTTGCCGCTGACGTTATGGCCGGCTGCGACAGCATCTCCTCCACAAGCTGGCCGTCATCTCCCGTTCTCGCTACTGGTAGCGTGGCCGAGCGGTCTAAGGCGCTGGATTAAGGCTCCAGTCTCTTTGGAGGCGTGGGTTCGAATCCCACCGCTGCCACTTTATAATTTTGGTCAAATACAGTAGATCTCCTTCCGTTAATTCTGCAGATGTTGATCAGCGGGTCCAAAGCCTAGATCCGTCGAGATTTTGGCAAAATTTTTCAATATCAAACAAGCAGACTTGAGCATTATCCAAGCAAACAGTAGAATTCGAACAGAGTCAGCATGTTAAATAGTTTTCTCTCATGTTTTTCCAGTATCAACTCAACAAGTCTCCCCTCCATGGGCTCAGTTCATTGTGACCAACTATGTAGACATCTGTCACAAGTGGGATTCGAACCCACGCCTCCAGAGACTGCGACCTGAACGCAGCGCCTTAGACCACTCGGCCATCCTGACAGCCAGGGCGTGAAGCCTCTTGCCTTGGTGACCATTGTCTAGGTCATATGTTGAACACGCAAATGTAGAAGACGATTTCGCTCATGCGGTTTAATTATCTATGCGGATGACTTTAAATAGTTCTGCTGCAGTGTTAAAGCGCTGTGTTCTGGCGGAACAATCTGTGGGGAATTTGTGAAAGACACCACTAAGATCACAAATGTAGTAGGCATGATTTTAACATGGTGCAGGGAGACCCCAACAGATATTAGGTCCGTCACCTTATCCTCCCAGCCTTGATTATGGAAAGTTTTCCATGACCCATTGTAACACCCCTTTAAGTTAGTCGGCACCTCGTGAATTATTTAAATGCCCAGGTGAATTAGACAGAGGGTAACATGGACCAGTATTCTAGATTCGGAGGGAGCAGCAGTGAGAGATTAAATAAACAGACAGACAACAATGATGTGGTTGAATTATAATGAAGAGATTATATTGTAGCGAAGAGAAAATGAATGAAAAGTAACCAATTAACTGCTTCCCTTTTAGCAGAAAACACAAAATTCTATAAACCCAGATAATTTATTCTTTAATGAATGCAAATTGAATTAACCAAATTAGTTTCTATCTGTCTTTCTTTTCTTTAATATATATATTTATATTAGGATTTATTCTCTTTTTAATCTAAGTCAATCTAATTTCACTTTGAACCTATTTAATCTCAACTGTTTTACCTTGAACTTAATTTAGAATTTGAGAAATTCCCCCTAGTTTAAACCACCTCTTTTATAATCACAATACCTCTTAACTTGGATAGAACATTTAAAATGGGCAGAAAACAAACAAAAAAAAAAAAATTCTTGTAACCAGCAAAGTATAGGACTCAATTTAACAATGTATGGCAAAGAAATGAAGAACCATGAGAAAAAAAAACACAATGACCCTTAACCTTAAACTCTAATGAGCAATCGAGTGGAATGAACAATAATGCCACAAAATTCAACAGTCAATAAAATAAACAATGGTGATGCATAAAATCGATTATCTTTTTTTTTTTTTTTTTTTTTTTAAAGCAAACAGTTCGTCCTTACCGAAGTGATGTTAGAGGAACAGTTCAGGCCTACCGTTATGCTGACCAAAAAAAAAAATAGTCCACAAACGATTGAGGAAAACAACCAAAGAGTTCGATGTCAAGTCAATCTGTCGTCCTGTGCAATTCTTCCTCTTTCCTGTTTTTTATTTATTTATTTATTTTTATTTATTTCAGGAAAACAAAGTAGTAAATCCACTGAAGTCCTCAGATATCCTCGTTTCACTCAAGGTCTGTTGGGTGGCTCGCCATCTTGTTCCGCGTGGTAGCAACTTAGTTCGTGTTGTTGCCAAATCCAAAATTCAACCAATTCAACAAAAAAAA
Source organism: Silurus meridionalis (assembly GCF_014805685.1). NCBI lineage: Eukaryota > Metazoa > Chordata > Actinopteri > Siluriformes > Siluridae > Silurus > Silurus meridionalis. The sequence goes on along the minus strand of NW_025804726.1, from coordinate 539 downwards.
TCAGTTCAAATTAAACTAATACTTTACTAGAATCTCCTTCTAGTTTTTTTTTTTATTTATTTGTTATTTTTTTTCTCTCTTTCTCAAATCTCCAACAATCCTTAGTATTCCTCTCTCTCTTCTTTTTTCCGTGCTGTCCTCAGTCATTTCCGGCAATGAGTCCTCTCACTTCATTGGTCAATATCTCACACTCTCTTAAAGGAGACAACGTTCAGTAACGACCAATTACATTTTCACATTCAGAAAATGAAATAAAACACATATTTATTCAAATATAAATGTTATATTATTATTTTTTCTGAATTCAATCAATAATTTTCTCCTTCCTGTTTATTCAGTATCCCTTACTGATTTACTATTTATTTATTTATAATCACTCTGGGTTACACCATGCACATACACCAATGAGTCAACTGGTGCTTGCCTGCATCAAAAGGAAACCAATGGCAATCTTTCTGTTTGGTGCACAAAGTTGGCAGGTCATTCGAATCCAGCATTTGTCCTTTTCACCCAAGTACTCATCACATGCAGATAGTGAA
>NW_025804725.1:0-6028 GCF_014805685.1 Silurus meridionalis | reverse complement strand
AAACCTATTAGCTCCGCCCAACAGGAAGTCGGACATTTTGGATGGTTTCATAAGTGCATGCGGTGAACTTTTAAATACTCCTCCTAGAATTCATGCGATTGACATCAAACATGGTGAACATGATGCGAGACATTGCACTTGCTAAATTGTGAAGGATTTTTATATTTTGAACGGTGCTGCCATGGCGGCGACAAATTTATATAATTCAGAGAAACAGGAAGTGTCTAATATCTAAAGCAAAAATGTCTTATTCGGATGACACGCAGTGTGTATGTCCGGCCAAGGATTCCGATCGCATCAATGTGCCTATTGTGAATCTTGGACATACCGCCACCAACAGGCGCCAGGAAGTGTGTCAGTCACAAAGGTGGATTTTTGACAGTTGCATGTGGTTAACTTTTAAATACTCCTCCTAGGATATTCATGCGATTGCCACCAAACATAATCAAAATGATGGCGAGACATTGTAGATGATAATTTGCAAAGTGATTTTGATATCTCGAACGCTGTTCTCATGGCAACACAGTACAAACCCAAATAACCTGCAGGATTTCATCTTCATGATCACAACACTTCAAACAAAACATCTACAGTACATACAGGATTCAGGGCCATTTTTCAATATTTATATATATGTAATTTTGTATTATTTATATTAGGAGTCTTTAATGCATATGTTTAAAAAATGACCATGTTACTGTATGTACAATGATACTAATTGTGTTCATGTATTGCAAACACTTAATTAGGAACACATAATGTGTGTGTGTGTGTGTGTGTGTGTGTGTGTGTGTGTGTGTGTGTGTGTGTGTGTGTGTGTGTGTGTGTGTGTAATTATTTGTACAAAGAGTTCCGTCTCATCACTTTCATTATTTTAGATCAAACATGTGCCCTACTACTATCAGGTCAAATACAATGTACTCAGTGGGAAAAAACACAAAAAACAAAGTGTCCAAAAACTTACGACCACCAGGCTGAAATAGTCCACGCAGAAATAAAACAGAGTAAGAACAGGAGCTTTGAGGGTTGGGATTCGGACTGTAGTTTATGTTAACAGTCTGCTACACTGACTCAGGACTACAGTTTGTATCTGATCATCACTTCACCTCAACATCATTTAGCTGTAATAAATGGACATTTAGTGAAACCCAGATGAGGACGGGTTTCCTCTTGAGTCTGGTTCCTCTCAAGGTTTCTTCCTTATGCCGTCTCGGGGAGTTTTTTCTCGCCATAGTCGGCACCGGCTTGTTCATCAGAGACAAACTTACACATAAACATCTCATTTATTTTTATCACCACATTATCTGTGTAAAGCTGCTTCGAGACAATGTTCATTGTTAAAAACGCAATACAAATGAAAATGTATTGAAAATCTGGTTTTGTTGAAATAACAGGTTAACAGATGATAACTGGATAAATAACTAATGAATAAAAGCTCCATTGAGCCAATTAACATGCAAACTGCAGAAACATTTATATAAACAGAATGTAGAATCACTGAAAGCATTTTAAATGAGATTCATGTGTCTGTTTTGTGTACAAACAGGATTTAGGGCCATTTTTCTAGATTGATATTTGAAGGTAATTTTGTATTAAAATAATATTTTGCAGTGTGTTTGTGCTTTAAGTGCTTTGGGACCAGAGTGATGTGTACAGAATCGCTTTTATGATGTCATAAGGGTGAAATCACAATGACTAAATATAAAAATGTATATGTTCATATAGGGACAAAAGTAACAAGATTATAAATCAGAGGTCACCAACCTTTTTGACACCGAGAGCTACTTCTTGGGTACCGACTAATGTGAAGATCTACCAGTTTAATACACACTTTTGAGATAAAAAATGTGCTCAGTTTACCTTTAATTATGTTATTATTAATAATTAATGATATTTATCTATGTGAGGGTGTCAGACTTAATTGCACAGGGAGCCAAAACTCAAAGCACACTTTGTCATAATACAAATTTGAGTATCTCATTGAAAACCACCAAACAAACAAACAGCAGCAAGAAGCAGCAGCGATTAGCAGCAACCAAGAAAAATTTTGAAGATTTTCAAAATTTGATGGAAATTTTGCCAAAAAGATTTATGGCTCCATGAATTAATAAATAGAAACATTAAGATTTATAATCAAATCGAATCCACATGTCAAGATGTGATCATAACCTTTGGTAAAATAAAAGCTGATTCTTTTATGTAAAACACTATTTGTTAACAAACGTTGGGGACCTTTGGGTCTTCAATATCAAGGTTTACATCAAATGTTAGGATCTTTTAGAGATCTTTTCCAAACATTGGAGCATTAATTGTTTTTGTAATTAAACCAACATGCTTTTTATTATTAAACTTCTCTGGACACGTGCTGTGGGTGTGTCTCTGTTTATTCAGGTCTGTGCGGCAGTAATGGCGAGTCGAGGCGAGAGCAAGACAGGTTTCTCAAAGTGGAAATATGCTCATTATTTCACTTTAGTTGAGTATAAAGACAAAAACTTTTTAGTCTAATGTAAGCTGTGTCTTTCTGGTTCGAAGCTCGTATCTACTGCGATAGCAACACCTCCAGAAGCTCCATGCCTGAGGAGCTAGAAGCTAGAAGCTAACCCGGTGTTCTGTTCTACATTGTTGATAGTTTTCATACTTCAGCTGTGAAAGGAACATTTTCAACACAACAGCTTTTATGATGCAGAAGCCACTTTAGTTTTGTTTTAAGTCAGTTTTGTGTTTGTAGACCATAACGCATAAAAGGGCATTAATGGGAACATTAAAGAAGGTTCTTTTAAAAGTAACTAAAAAGTTACTTTTAACAGTAACGCATTACTTTTTGGTGTAAATAATCAACAAACTAATTGAGTTACTTTTGAATAAAGTAACGAGTAACTGTAACTAGTTACTATTTTTTAGTAACCAGCACAACACTGGTGATTAGTATAGTATATTTAATCAAACTCATGTAACCTATTTACTCCAAGTATAATTAAAATAATAATAATCAGTTAGTAATAAATAGAGTAGAATAGGGTCTGACTAATGTTATGAGTGTGTAGGAGAAACAAAAACAAGGCAGACTTAAGCATGTTTATTGGGAAAGAAGAGTTTGTGGGCCATTGCTGCTGCAGAAGACATGGGTGAGCAATCAGGATCAGACTCAGGGGAAGATATGGGAGGATAATAATAATCAGGTGAGAGAACGGGGGAAGTAGGAGAATAATCAGTAGGGCACCAACATGAAGGATAAGGAGGAGATGGTAGAGTTGATGCAGGAATACGAGAGTCGTCATAGTCTTCATTGTTGGTCTGTGTCACCTGATGATAAACAGCAGGAAGGTCAGACGAGGTCTGTGTGCCCATATCACGTGTAAAAGTATTCTTCACGATGCGAGGAGGCAGACAGGGGTTCTCTGGAACAGCTGGAGTAGAGAGATGTTTATTAAATGGAGCAATCTCAGTGGTGAGGAAGAAGAGCTGAAATTGACGATACTGTCGGAGGAGAACGCTCCTAAGAGCTGTCCCAGAATGTCTGTGACATGGAGCTGAATAAAAGAAACCAACAGAGATATGATGTAAAAGGGTGAAATCACAATGACTAAATATAAAAATGTATATGTTCATATAGGGACAAAAGTAACAAGATTATAAATCAGAGGTCACCAACCTTTTTGACACCGAGAGCTACTTCTTGGGTACCGACTAATGTGAAGATCTACCAGTTTAATACACACTTTTGAGATAAAAAATGTGCTCAGTTTACCTTTAATTATGTTATTATTAATAATTAATGATATTTATCTATGTGAGGGTGTCAGACTTAATTGCACAGGGAGCCAAAACTCAAAGCACACTTTAGGTTGCGGGCCGAACAGGATAAACATTTATTGAACACACTAAAACAATGTTTTTTGAACATAAATATTAATAAAAACAGACAGGAAAATTATTCCAGAACAAATAAAATTAAACTTTAAATAACCTAAAATATTTTGCTTTACATAAAAATATATCATCAAAAAGATCATTCTGAGAAACCAAGAGCAATTGGAGAAACATGAAGCTCAGCTGAGGGCACTTTGGGTTTTGACTATGAGAAACAGCAGAAACAGAAAGCTGAACCTCTACAAGCCCAAAGAGTCGCAGAAAATCTCTGAGGAAACAAAGATTCTTAGGTGAGGGAAGAGAAATGAGGATGGAAACCTGAGAGTGACTGGAGGAAGCTGTACAGCTGTTCAGCAATATGACTTCAGCACTAGAGAAAGAACTATTTATTATATTAATTTTAATAATTCAGTCCATTCAGTTTGGTCAATTCAGTTCAAAAAGATTCGATTCGATGATTTTGACTCCTTAGATTCAGTTCAATGAGGTCGACCGAGTCTGAGCCATAGATATCCATAGATAGTTCAAGAAATTTCCTTTCAGCAGTCTCTCAAAAAGAAACCAGCAGGTGGTCAGAATGTTGCTACTCTGTTCCTGGGTTAGTTTCAGGGGTTCACCTCAGTCAGCTTCATCTGGTCATTTATGATTCTACAACATTCATATAGTCACTCGGGTCAACTTCCGGATTGTGTGTAATCTTCCTCTGTAATCTGTACATGCGCAGAGTGTGTGTGTGTGTGTGAGAGAGAGAGAGAGAGAGAGAGAGATAGAGAGAAATAAAGTGAGTGACATGATGATGTCACCGACAGAGGGCGGGGCATCTAGGTGTGATGTCACAGTGTGACACGATATATAATTCAAAGCGTGCTTTTGTTTCTCATTTGTGAATTTACCAATTGTAAGTAAAGAGACACTAAAATTGACAACCACCAAACAAACAAACAGCAGCAAGAAGCAGCAGCGATTAGCAGCAACTAAAAAAACATTACAAATCCTCTTCTATTGAACATTTCTTCATACAGGTACCTGGTAAGCCGTCTAAATAATTATGGCAGAATATTGTAGATTATTTAGTAGAAGACTCGAAAAGTACAAAGTCATTATTTAGTGACATTAGCATGGGCAACTAGCCGGCTAGCTAATCTTAGCTTTTATAGTTTAACTTTTTATATTAATCCAACAAATTGACCTAATAATTAGTATAGAATCTATTAGATACAATGAAGTAGCTTAATTTAACCTATTTATCCCATATTTTAATCAAACTCATGTAACCTGTTTACTCCAAGTATAATTAACATAATATACTAATAAATAGAGTAGAATAGGGTCAGACTGGGACTACAATTTTAATAATCCTTGCAGCCGTGGCATGTTTTATCTGTTGTGGAATTCCTTGTCATTGTTTAGACAATACGTACAGCTCCCAGTGTATAAAATTACAGGTGAAGAGTCTTCTACAGAAAACATCTCCACAGATATGGATCAAAACATCTATGTGGATTTGGATGGAGGGATTATGGCCCTAGTCGATGAGAAAAAATGACTGTAACAAACGTTTCCTTATAACTAAAATCACTAAACTCTTTCTACGCTTCAATTCTGATTCTTTGATTATATCGTATATAAATCATGTTGTTGTTGTGTGTATTTTATGCTGTGTGCAGGAACATGGCAGCTGGTGAACATAGGAGGCTTCTGCAAGGTATGCGTCTGCATCAAGGCACGTGTGCCTACATCAAAGCATGTGCTGAGGGGTATCGCTTCAACTTTGACACCTTTAGAGCTCCCTGCGATGCTTGTTATTTACTTGTTCTTCTAAAGCATTGCCTGTGGTGCCTGGAGCAGCCCACCTGTCCTTTAGGTGAACGGTGCCATCATTTACCCGTAAATGGTTCAGGTTTCCTCCAGAAAAGGACAATTTGTTTGGGAAACTGATGCGGACCCGTTCAGACCGGTGATGGACATTCTGCACCATGCTGACATGTTCTCCCAGATGGAATGTGGCTAGATTCCATCCAGAACTCTGTCTATGATCTTCCTGCAGGACTTAAGCTGATCACCCGTATCTTTCATGTGCGTGGGGCTATTACCCTTGCCCAATCGTTTGGAGTTCCTGCCAGCTCGCTGGTTGCTCCGAGAACTCACAGTTTTCTCT